>NC_133617.1:23662778-23872778 GCF_048593235.1 Sminthopsis crassicaudata | reverse complement strand
TAAAATAGAATGTGGACACCCTGAGGTGGAAGCTATCTCACTTTTTTCTTTGTATCTGTAGTGTCCAACACAACATCTGGCACTCAGTAGGTGACTAACATATATTGGTTGATGGATGGATTCATGTAATAGAATTGCTACCAGTTCAGAAGTAGGGCACATTGGGTAGTCCTGCTTATTCCACTCACTCACCAATAATCTCCAGGAAATCTTAAGCAGCTTCTTGAGTTCTAGTGAGAAGAGGGTAGGGAAGAAAGAACATTAGATGACTTCCGGCCAAGATGGCGGCGTGGAGGCAGACAGCTGCTTGAGCTCCTCGTTTTCTCTCAGAACTTACTTCATGACAAGCCTCTGACTTAATGCTTGACCCAGAAAGAAATCCACAAATTATCACCAAGAGAAGACATCCTTGAAAGTCGCCAGAAAAGGTCTGTGTTTGTTCGGGGGAGGGTCAATCAGACTGGGTGCAGACTGAGGGCAGATAGCCAGAGCAAGACAGGCAGCTCACACAGCTCAGACCGGAGGGGGAGGGGTGTGATCTCTGCAGTTTCTGCGAAAGGGCTTTTGCCCCAGTGTGGATGCTCTGTCTTGGCAGCAAGCCAGGAGCAGCAGAGAGGGTGTAAACACTGGAGGTGAAGATTAAAACCCCAGAAAGCCAGTGTCTCTCAGAGCCCGGCCACCCCCAACCCCCACCTGGACTGACTCGGTGCGTTCTCGGAGCCTCAGAGGGCAGACTCAGTACAGTCATTGCTGTTCTGTTAGTGGCTCTCTGCTGCCCTACCCCCAGTCTGTAGAGGAAGCCCATTAATACCATCCAACCCCATCCCCCGCAAAACAGACCAATTGTTTCTCTTGTCAGTTTGTTTTCTTTGATTCCTACTCTGACAAAATGAACAAAAAATTCAAAAGGGCTCTAACCATTGACAGCTTCTGTGTGGAGAGGGAGCAGACTTCAAATGCTGAGGAGACTAGGAACAGAATGTCCCCGGATGTATCCCCTGGAAGGGATACAAGCTGCTCCTCAATGCAAAAGAACCTCATAGAGGAAATCAAAAAGGCTCTCACAAGAGAGCTGGAAGAGAAATGGGAAAAGGAAAGGGAAGCTTGGCAAGAGAGCCTGGAGAAGTCATCCCATGCATTCAAAGACAGAATGGATAAAGAAATCAAATCATTGAGAAACAAGATTAGTGAGCTGGAAAAGGTAAACAACTCCAAGGAAAACAGGATTAGTGAGCTGGAAAAGGTAAACAACTCCAAGGAAAACAGGATTAGAGAGCTGGAAAAAGAAATCAGCTCTCTAAAAAATAAAATGGATAAAATGGAAAAAAATTCCATAGAAGATAAAAACTCAATTGGACAATTACAAAGAGATATAAAAAAAGTGAGTGAAGAAAATACATCATTGAAAATTAGACTGGAACAAGTAGAAATGAATGACTCAAGGAGAAACCAAGAGGGAGTCAAGCAAAACCAGAGAAATGAAACAATTGAAAAGACTGTCAAGTACCTTACCAGAAAGACAACAGACCTGGAAAACAGATCCAGGAGAGACAATTTGAGATTAATCGGACTCCCTGAAAAATGGGAGGAAAAAAAGAGCTTGGACACCATTTTCGAGGAAATTATCAAAGAGAACTGCCCAGACATTTTGGAAATAGAGGGTAAAATAGACATTGAGAAAATTCATCGATCACCTACTGAAAGGGACCCTAAAATCAAAACGCCAAGAAATATAGTGGCCAAGTTCAAGAACCATCAGACAAAGGAAAAGATATTGGAAGCTGCTAGAAAAAAACAATTCAGATATGGAGGATCCACAATAAGGATAACACAGGATCTAGCAGCGTCCACATTAAAAGAACGCAGGGCCTGGAACATGATATTCCGAAAGGCTAAGGAACTTGGTATGCAGCCAAGAATAACTTACCCAGCAAGAATGAGCATCGTTTTCCAGGGAAGAAGATGGACATTTAACGAAATAAATGAATTCCATCTATTTTTGATGAAAAAACCAGACCTACATAAGAGGTTTGATCTTCAAATACAGAACTCAAGAGACTTCTAAAAAAGGTAAAAAGAAATCTTGAGAACTATACTTCTGTCAAAAAAATATGTAAAGAACATATGTACAATTTGTCTTAGAAACTAGAGGTGAAAAGGAGATTATATTATAAAAAAGTATAAAGTGGTGGTACTACATCTCATGAAGAGGCAAAGGTAACCTATTATATCTGAGAGAAAGAAAGGAGGGAGATGAACATAGCGTGTATCAATAGACATATTCGATTTATGGTGAAACTTCTTCCACTTCATTGAAAAGTGAAAGGGAAGGAGTAAGCTAAGGGGAAGGGAATACAGTAATTTCGAGGAAAAGGGGTAAAATAAGGGGAGGATCTTTAAGGTGGGGGAGGGATCCTAAAAAGGGAGGGCTGTGAAAAGCAAGTGGTGTTTACCAGTTTAATACTGGATAGGAGGGTAAAAGGGAAGGAAAGGGGAAAAGCATAAGCAGGGGTTAATAGGATGGCAAGCAATATAGAATTAGTCCTTCTAACCATAAATGTGAATGGGGCAAACTGCCTCATAAAGAGGAAGCAGTTAGCAGACTGGATTAAAAGTCAGAATCCTACTATATGTTGTTTACAGGAAACACACCTGAAACAGGATGAGACATTCAAACTAAAAGTAAAAGGGTGGAGCAGAATCTATTATGCTTCAGGCAAAACCAAAAAAGCAGGAGTAGCCATCCTCATCTCAGATCAAGCAAAAACAAAAATTGATCTAATTAAAAGAGATAAGGAAGGGCATTATATCCTGCTAAAGGGAAGCATCAATAGTGAAGCAGTATCAATATTAAACATGTATGCACCAAGTGGTGCAGCATCTAAATTCTTAAAAGAGAAATTAAGAGAGCTGCAAGAGGAAATAGATAGCAAAACTATAATAGCGGGAGATCTCAACCTTGCACTATCTGAATTAGATAAATCAAACCACAAAATAAATAAGAAAGAAGTCAAAGAGGTAAATAGAATACTAGAAAAGTTTGATATGATAGATCTTTGGCGAAAGCTAAATGGAGACAGAAAGGAATATACTTTCTTCTCAGCAGTTCATGGAACCTATACAAAAATTGATCATATACTAGGGCATAAAAACCTCAAAATCAAATGCAGTAAGGCAGAAATAGTAAATGCATCCTTTTCAGATCATAATGCAATCAAAATAACATTTAATAAAAAGCCAGGGGAAAATAGACCAAAAAATAATTGGAAACTAAATAATCTTATACTAAAGAATGATTGGGTAAAACAGCAAATCATAGACATAATTAATAACTTCACCCAAGAAAATGACAATAATGAGACATCATACCAAAATGTGTGGGATACAGCCAAAGCAGTAATTAGGGGAAGTTTTATATCTCTACAGGCCTACCTGCATAAAATAGAGAAAGAGAGGGCCAACGAATTGGGTTTACAACTAAAATTGCTAGAAAAGGAACAAATTAAAAACCCCCAGACAAACACAAAACTTGAAATTCAAAAAATAAAAGGTGAGATTAATAAAATTGAAAGTAAAAAAACTATTGAATTAATTAATAAAACTAAGAGTTGGTTTTATGAAAAAACCAACAAAATAGACAAACCCTTAGTAAAACTGATTAAAAAAAGGAAAGAGAAAAAGCAAATTGATAGTCTTGAAAATGAAAAGGGTGAACTCACCACTAATGAAGAGGAAATTAGAACAATAGTTAGGAGCTACTTTGCTCAACTTTATGCCGATAAATTCGATAACTTAAATGAAATGGAAGAATACCTTCAAAAATATAGCTTGCCCAGATTAACAGAGGAAGAAGTAAGTAGTTTAAATAGTCCCATCTCAGAAAAAGAAATAGACCAAGCTATTAACCAACTTCCTAAGAAAAAGTCCCCAGGACCAGATGGATTTACAGGTGAATTCTACCAAACATTTAAAGAACAACTAACTCCAATGCTATGTAAACTATTTGAAAAAATAGGGATTGAAGGAGTCCTACCAAATTCCTTCTATGACACAGACATGGTACTGATACCTAAACCAGGTAGATCGAAAACTGAGAAAGAAAACTATAGACCAATTTCCTTAATGAATATTGATGCTAAAATCTTAAATAAGATATTAGCAAATAGACTTCAGAAAATCATCCCCAGGATAATACACTATGACCAAGTGGGATTTATACCAGGAATGCAGGGCTGGTTTAATATTAGGAAAACTATTAGTATAATTGACCATATTAATAATCAAATTAATAAAAACCATATGATCATCTCAATAGATGCAGAAAAGGCATTTGATAAAATCCAACATCCATTCCTACTAAAAACGCTTGAGAGTATAGGAATAAATGGACTATTCCTTAAAATAATAAGGAGCATATATTTAAAACCTTCAGTAAACATCATATGTAATGGTGATAAACTAGAACCTTTTCCTGTAAGATCAGGAGTGAAACAAGGTTGCCCACTATCACCATTACTATTCAATATAGTACTAGAAACTCTAGCCTTGGCAATAAGAGCCGAGAAAGAGATCCAAGGAATTAGAGTAGGAAATGAAGAAATCAAATTGTCACTTTTCGCAGATGACATGATGGTATACTTAGAGAACCCCAAAGACTCTGCTAAAAAGCTATTAGAAATAATTCAGAATTTTAGCAAAGTCGCAGGATACAAAATAAATCCACATAAATCCTCAGGATTTTTATACATTACCAACACAATCCAACAGCAAGAGATACAAAGAGAAATTCCATTCAAAATAACAGTCGATAGTATCAAATATTTGGGAATATATCTACCAAAGGAGAGTCAGGAATTATATGAGCAAAATTACAAAACACTTGCCACAAAAATAAAGTCAGATTTAAATAATTGGAAAGACATTCAATGTTCTTGGATAGGCCGAGCGAATATAATAAAGATGACAATACTCCCCAAACTAATCTATTTATTTAGTGCTATACCAATCAGACTCCCAAGAAACTATTTTAATGACCTAGAAAAAATAACAACAAAATTCATATGGAAGAATAAAAGGTCGAGAATTGCAAGGGAACTAATGAAAAAAAAGTCAGAGGAAGGTGGTCTAAGTGTACCTGATTTAAAGCTATATTATAAAGCAACAGTCACCAAAACCATTTGGTATTGGCTAAGAAATAGACTAGTTGATCAGTGGCATAGGTTAGGTTCACAGGACAAAATAGTGAATAAAAATAGCAATCTAATCTTTGACAAACCCAAAGATCCCAAATTTTGGGATAAGAATTCATTATTTGACAAAAACTGCTGGGAAAACTGGAAATTAGTATGGCAGAAACTAGGCATGGACCCACATTTAACACCACATACTAAGATTAGATCAAAATGGGTCCAAGATTTAGGCATAAAGAACGAAATCATAAATAAATTGGAGGAACATGGGATGGTTTACCTCTCAGACTTGTGGAGGAGGAAGGAGTTTGTGTCCAAGGGAGAACTAGAGACCATTATTGATCACAAAATAGAACATTTTGATTACACCAAATTAAAAAGTTTATGCACAAACAAAACTAATGCAAACAAGATTAGAAGGGAAGTAACAAATTGGGAAAAAATTTTTACAGTTAAAGGTTCTGATAAAGGCCTCATCTCCAAAATATACAGAGAATTGACTTTAATTTATAAGAAATCAAGCCATTCTCCAATTGATAAATGGTCAAAGGATATGAACAGACAATTTTCAGATGATGAAATTAAAACTATTTCCACTCATATGAAAGAGTGTTCCAAATCACTATTGATCAGAGAAATGCAAATTAAGACAACTCTGAGGTATCATTACACACCTGTCAGATTGGCTAAGATGACAGGAACAAATAACGATGAATGTTGGAGGGGCTGTGGGAAAACTGGGACACTGATGCATTGTTGGTGGAGTTGTGAAAGAATCCAACCATTCTGGAGAGCAATCTGGAATTATGCCCAAAAAGTTATCAAAATGTGCATACCCTTTGACCCAGCCATACTACTACTGGGCTTATACCCCAAGGAACTACTAGAGAAGGGAAAGGGTCCTGTATGTGCCAAAATGTTTGTGGCAGCCCTTTTCATAGTGGCTAGAAGCTGGAAGATGAATGGATGTCCATCAATTGGAGAATGGTTGGGTAAACTATGGTATATGAATGTTATGGAATATTATTGTTCTATAAGAAATGACCAACAGGAGAAATACAGAGAGGCTTGGAGAGACTTACATCAACTGATGCTGAGTGAAACGAGCAGAACCAGAAGATCATTATACACTTCAACAATGATACTGTACGAGGATGTATGCTGATGGAAGTGGATTTCTTCAACATAGAGAAGAGCTAATCCAATTCCAATTGATTAATGATGGACAGAACCAGCTACATCCAGAAAAGGAACACTGGGAAATGAATGTAAACTATTATTTTTACCTTCTGAATCCAATTCTTCCTGTGCAACAACAAAAAAAAAAATTCTGTTCTACACACACATATTGTATCTAAATTATACTGTAATATATTTAACATATATAAGACTGCTTGCCATCTGGGGGAGGGGGTTGGGGGAGGAAGGGAAAAAATCTGAATAGAAGTAAGTGCAAGGGATAATGTTGTAAAAAATTACCCATGCATATGTACTGTCAAAAAATGTTATAATTATAAAATAAAATAAAAAATTAAAAAAAAAAAAAAAAAAGAAAGAACATTAGATTTTGAGTTGAAGACTTGGTAGCTGCTACTTCTTACTTGGGTGACCTTAGAAGTCAAAATCTTCACCCTTCTTTGAATTTTACAAATAAGAAAACTGAGGCACAGAAAGATTAAATAACTTGTCTGGAGTCACACAACTGGTAAGTCAAAGGGACAGGGCCTCTGACTCCCCATTCAGTGGTCTCTTCACTCTACTGGGCTGCCAGCTGAGCATGACTTCTTTCAAAGGGAGAACTTTGTCTTCCCCAGGGGATGGGAGTAAAACGTGACCAGCAGGCTTTCTGTAGCAATTCCTTAGAATTTCCTGGAAACAAGAGCCATGGGATTGAATGCTAGAGAAAGCTCCCATTGGAAAGTTTTGAGAAAAAATACCCCTCAGGCTCCAAACATTACCTAATGATGAGGGAATTTTCTGTATTCTTTGTTATGAGAATCACAGACAAATTTAGAATTGAAACAGACCTTAGAAGCCACAGAATCCAAAATCTTCATTTTCCAGTTGAGGAAATTGAGGCAAAGAGGAGAGATGAATTGTCCAGGGTTGTACAGCTAGTAAACAACAGAGCTGTGAATTATACACAGGTCCCTCAACTGGAGTTTCAAATGCTCTTCTGCAGAAATTATGACAACATTATCCTTCGTTGATAGAATGGTAGAAACTTTTCTCCTTCTCCATCTCTTCTTCCTCTTCTCTATTTTCCTTGTCTTTATTTCCTCTTTCCTCTCCTCCTCTTTCATGTTCACCTCTCTCTTCTCCATCTCCTTTCATATCCTCTTCTATACCTTCATTCTCCATCTCTTTTTTCTTCTGCTCCTTTTTCTTCTTATCTCCTCTTCCTTCTATATCCTCTCCTCCCCTTCTTTTCCTTTCCATTTCCTCCTCTTTCTCTTTTTCTTCTTTTCCTTCTTTTCCATCTCTTCTCTTTCCTCTCCTCATCTTTCTCCATCTCCTCCTTCTCCTTTTCCATCTTTTCTCCTTCTCCTCATTTTTCTCCATCTCTTCCTTCTTCTTTTTCATCTCCTCCTTTCTTTCCCATCTCTTCCTCCTCCTCTTCTTTCTTCCCTATCTTTTCCTCTTCTTCCTTTTTCCACCTTCTTCTCCATTTCCTCCTTCTTTACCTTCTTTTCTCTTCTTTGCTGTCTAGAATCTTCCTTACAAAAGCAGCTCAACCCGTTCTCTAGAGTAAATCTTAGAAATAATCCTGGAATAAGTCTTGGAAAGTTGCCTGGAACACCATGAGGTTAAGTAACTTGCCCAAAGTCACTCAGCTAGTATGTGTCTTCCTGACCCCAGACCAGCTTTAACCCACTTATTCTCCACTTTGGAGAGCCTTTACTTGGGTAAAAGTGTTACTAATAGAACATAAGAGCCTTGATGGTGAGCTGCCTCCCCTTTTTTGTTTTTTCTTTATATAACCCTACTTCAGATGTTGAATATTCTTGAATTTGGTTGAATTCCTCCCACACCAATCCACAAGGCTAGTTGCTACAACCATCTTAACAAATCCTAGATTTAGAGTGGAAGGGGCTTTAGAAGCCATTGAATCCAATACCTTTATTTTACAGATGATGAAATAAGGCACAAAGAGACCTAGGATCCCACAGCTAGCTAAGTGATGGAAGGAGAATTCTACCTCAAGTCTCCTTCAGTCCAGAGCTTTGTCTGCTGCACTATCTCAGTGCCTCTCAATTTTATAGATAGAAGTCCTTTGTATATACCCCTCTTCTTGCCTCTGATATTGTCCCCACATGCTACAGGTCTTCATCACCTCACTCCTGTACTATGGCAATGATTACTCAAGGGTCTGCAAGCATCAGCTGTCTCTCCACTCCAATCCATCCTCCATTAAGTCACTAAAGGGATTTTCCTTAAACAAAGGTCCAACCATGTCACCTCCTTTACTCAATAAACTCCAGTGGCTCCCTATTGCCACCAGAATCAAATACAAAATGTTCTATTTGGCATCTAGAGTCCCTCATAACATGTTCCTTCCTACCTTTCTAATCTTTTTTACACCTTACCCCCTGCCATGTACTCTTTGATGTAGTGATGCTAGTTTTTGGCTATTCCATGAATGGACTCACAGCTCTGGATATTCTGTCTGACCATTCCCATGCTCAGAAGGCTCTCCCTTTTCTGCTCTAACCACTGACCTTCCGGGATTCCTTTAATTTTCAACCAAAAACTCACTTTCTAGGAAGCCTTTCTAAACATCTCTTCATTCCAGTCTCTTCCCTGTGTTACTTTGCATATTATCTCTCCCATTAGATTGTAAGCTCTTAGAGGACAGGAAGTGTCTTTTGCCTCTTTTGTATCCCCAGTGCTTAGCACAGTGTCTGACGCATAGTAGTCACTTAATATATAATATTTTAATTAATAAGTGTTTGTTAATTGATCTCTTTATGTCCCCTAAGATTTTGACTTCATATTGGGGAATTAGAATTTTATTCCCTGATAAGGGGAGTAGGATTCAGTTTGAATATATTACTCCTATAATAAATGTCCTCAGTTTCTCAACACTGCAACTTCCTTTCCCCCAAGGACTAGATGTCTTTAGGTGACCAAGGAGAGGCCCAAGACCAGGCCAGAGGCAGTCCTGAAGTAGAGAAGCAAACACTGGGCCCTTCACCCCCTCACTTCTCCACACATCAAAGTGACAGAAAAACCAGCCCCCTTTACTTCCCCCAACTAGATTCTTTGAGGAGACAGATTGAAGCCAGATGAGCCTGAGGCTGCCTTCTCCTATTAGTAGAGGAACTCAGGAGGCTATGACTACTCCTAATTGGCACCAATTACCAGCTTGGCAAAGTGCCATCATTAACTCCTTGTGTCTCTTCCTCATCACAGGAAAACCACCCACTTAAATCCACTTCCTACAAAGCTTATCCCTAGAAGACCTAAAGACTGGAATACAGTAGGTGCTTAATGAATGCTCACTGACTGAGTATATTGAGAAGAAGTGGATGTAGTCCATGATTCCTGATCATGCAATGAAGGAGTAACAGCTGAGAAAGAAACTTCTGGGGGAACACATGTAGCCAGTAATGATGGCCATTTATTAAGCTCTTACTGTGTGCCAAGCATTTGATAAATTTTGTTCTGGATCTTTTTTCTCCAGAGACAATGTCAAGGTCTTTTTGTATCAAAGACCCTTTTGGAAGATGCTGCTGATCACTAGCCATGTGATGTTGATCAAATCATGTCCCTTTCATCGTGCTCAGTTTCTCTCTCTCTCTCTCTCTCTCTCTCTCTCTCTCTCTCTCTCTCTCTCTCTCTCTCTCTCTCTCTCTCTCTCTCTTTTGCAAATGAGGGATTTGGAGTTGGGGGTCTCTAAGTCACATCCAGATTGGTAACAGAAAGAGCTATAGGTGGCAAGTGAACTCCACCCCTCATTTGCTGCATAATCTTGGGCCAATTCCTTTCTTCTTAAAACCTCAGTTTGCTTGGAAAAAATGTTAGACTGAACTAGATGGTGGATAAAAGCCCTTCTGGCTTAGATATCTTATGACTATATAGAATCAGAGCTGGACTTGGAACCAGGAAGTCCTGGATTCATATTGTACCTCTTACACTTGCTAGCTATATGACCAAGGATCAGGAATTGCCCCTTGTGGAGCCTTAAGTTCCCTATTTGAAAAATGGAGATAAGACTCATGTTACCTCCCTCTTGGGAGTGTTGGGTGGCTCAGAGAGATAGTAAGTATAAATCTCTTTACAAAATTTAAAACTATATAAATGCTATTGCCATGATTATTAGGTTTATCAACAGAACCACACAAGACAGTTCAAAGACTCTAAGTTGTAGAGAAGATATTGGTACCTGTATTAGTAAGGGAAGTTTTCCCAACTAGGAGTTTCCTTATACCAGAGAAATCACAGGTCTAGTTTCTAACCCTATAAATAGGTAGGGGATATGGCCTAAGCCAGTGGTCCTCAAACTTTTTAAATAGGGGCCAGTTCAGTGTCCCTCAGACTGTGGGAGGGCCGGACTATAGTAAAACAAAAGCTCACACTCTGTCTCTGCCCCTCAGCCCATTTGCCAAAACCCAGCGGGGCCGCATAAACATCCTTAGCAGGCCGCATCTGGCCCACTGGCCGTAGTTTGAGAACCCCTGGCCTAAGCCTTAAACATTGATCTTATATAAGGCACTCAGACTGTTTTTTTCAAATGCCCTTTGAGAAAAGCCAAAACTAAAGATATTTTAGAGAATATAGAACATTAAATAATTGGTTTGTTTCTCTTTTCTCTGTGTGAGACATAGTATGGTATATTAAAGAGCTAGCCTTGGAGGCAGGAAAATCTGAGTGCAAATTGACTTTGTGACCCTGAGCAAGTCACTTAACCTTTCAATGGTCCCAAGAGCCTCTATACAACTAGAAGTTGCACAGCAGAGACTTATCCACATTGGGAGAGGGAATTTCTGGTGGGATCAACAAGATGGAGTAGTAGATACTTTTTCTGATCCTCAAGACCAGGGATTCTCAAACTACAGCCCACAGGCCAGATGTGGCCCTCTGAGGACTGGGTTATGGCAAATGGACTGAGGGGTGGAGACGGAGTGTGAGCTTTTGTTTTTACTATAGTCTGGCCCTCCAACAGTCTGAGGGACAGTGAATTGGCCCCTATTTAAAAAGTTTGAGGACCACTGCTCAAGACCATTCAAACATTTTCAAAATAGGAGTTATTGGCAAGGGTTAAAGCGACTTCAGCCACCAGGGACATAACAAATTATTATAAGATAAAAACCTAGTGAACAAATAGCAGAGAAATCTTTAATTCCCTAGTGCACACCACCTTTCAGCAGCAGGGCTGCATAAACTGATCCATAGGCTTACAGCAGCTACTTGGAAAATCAAAAACAAAACAAAACAAAACAAAACAGAAGCCTGTCCTAGGTAAGACAACAGCATGGCAGTGCATTCTGCTGGACCATAGCTTGGCCTTAGCCAATGAGCTGAGGAGCAGAGAAAAAACTGAGATAAGCATATGTTTTATGTATTTGGCATTGCACTAAGCCTGAGGAAAAGAACATGGCATGCAGCTAGAGCTTGTTCTTTCTACCTGGAAGTCAATTATGCAGAGATTAAGGTCTGATTAATCGTGAACTACTTAGCATGGGAAGGTACTGAGGTAGCTTTGAGGTTAAGTCCTCAAGAAAATTGTCATCAAAAGGGAAGGAGTCAGAAAGCGAGCTATAAGGAGAAAAGACTGGAATTAGTTAAGTTCTCAGAAGGAAGACACCTAGTTAAAGACTTTGAGCATGAAAAGATAAATCAGCAATAAATATATTAATAACAAAAGGTAACATGACCTCCAGATCAGCTAAAATAACCCAAACATCTATGAATAAATATTGCAAGACAAAACAAAATGGATCAACATTTGTTGAGACAGAGAACCCTGTGGATTCCCAAGGGGGCACTGAAACACAGCAAAATGTTCCTAAATGATTTAATAGAGAAAAATTGAGAAAGCAGAATTTATGATTTGTGCAGTAGGAATAATTTTCAGAATAGAAAAACTTGAATCCTTGGTAGTAAGAATCACCAAAGAAACAAAAGAGATGATAACTGAGAATGGAAATACACAGAAGTAGAGAATAATCAAGAAGAAAAGAAAAACAATAATGTTAAAAGAAAATATAATCCTCATACAAGCACTAGTTATTAATTTCAAAGATAAGTCACATAAAGATAACTTAAGAACTATATGTCTTTCAGGAGAACACAATAAGTCAAAAAAAACTTGAATACTACAATAGTAGAAATATGAGAAAACTGCCCAGAACTTAACCATATAAAACAAAATATTTTAAAGAGAACTTAGACCTTGCTAAATTAGTATTATTATGATTGTGATTATGATTATGATTATTTGCTGAGGCAATTGGGGTTGTTATTTGCCCAGGGTTACACAGCTAGGAAATATTAAGATTTGAACTCAGGTCTTCCTAACTTCAGGGCTGGCACTCTATCCACTGCACCATCTAGCTGCCCTAAATTATTTTTAATGCTTCAAATTGTAAGACATATTGTAGCTAAAATGAACAATTTACTGATAAACAACACATTCTTTAAGGGGCCAGAAGAACATTAAATTGTAAAAAAAAAATTAAAAAAGCATATTTGAGTAATATAAGACTTCTGAACCTATTAGAAACTGTAGGAGGCAATAAAATAACGCCAACGTACTATACATGGTGATTTACTCTGCAAATATGAGCCTAGCTATTAATAAAAAAGATGAAAAAAATATTAAAAATGAATAAAGATGAATATTCAATTAAAAAAGAGAGAGTGGTGTCCAAAGTAAACCTGGAAATACAATTCAAATGGATCTGATTATTTACTTTGCAAATAGCCTGGACAACAGAAATACAAGAAAGGTAGAAGCAGTTTCCTCACTGTGTCCCTACATCAATGAAATCCTAGGTCTGGTTCTCTCCTAAAACTCCAAATAAACCCTGTCCCATGCAAACGTGGTCTTTTCCCCACCCAGGCCAATCTCCTGCTTTCCTCTTCACGCATTGCTCAGTTACTAGCCACTAAGGGAAGCCTTCTTTGCCACATCTCTGTTATCAATGCTCTTTCTCTCGACAAATTGCCTTGTATTAATTCATAAATTTCTGAGAGCCACATTTGAGGAAGTACATCGCTTATTTGGAAGGCTTCCAAATGGAGGATGGTGAATGGCCTTGAATTTGAGCTCTATGAGGATTGATTGAAAGAGCCGGGCCTATTTGGAAGGGAGAAGAGAAGACTCAGGGGGATATAGAGTTGTCTTCAAGCATCTGTATAATTGCCTAAGAGCAGAAGAATCGGATCTATCTTGCTTGGTTCCAGCAGCCCTAGGTGGATCTTTCAGACAGGCAAATTTAGGCTTGATTTAGGAAAGACTTTCTAATAATCAGAGACATACAAGAGTGGACCCAGACTGCCCCCAGAAGCGGGAGGCTCAAACAAAAGTGTGTGGCTCCTTGGCAAGAATGTTGGAGAGGAAATGCTTACTTAGGGATGGCTTGGACTGGGTGGCCTCCGGGTCCCCTTCTAGCTCTGAGATTCTGTTGCTTCTTCATGGCTTGGATGATTCCAGTTCAGCTGAAGCATCTTTCTCTCTTTCCTGCCTCAGCCCTTCCCCCCTTCCCCATGCCTGCCTTGCCAGCAGATGAGCACTCAGTAGGAAGGCTAGAGGGGCCAGACTGTAGCCCTGTAGGGAGGCAGGGGGGAGTGAGGGAAGAGGAGGAAGGGAGACATGTCAGTGCTTGTATGAGTCGCCCCAGAAAACTCCATCCCCTGCCTGTACATAGTCAGGACAGGAATAGCGTGGATCACTCAACCTTCCCGAGCTAAGATGGATTTTTGTCTGAATTTCAACATCTCCATTCTTATGATCACCTTCTCCCCTGGGCCCTCCTCAAGGAAAAAAAATCACTGATCTCTTTCCAACTCCCTTTTCTTAATGGACCTCTGACAATTACAACCTGTATAATGACGATGGGACACAAGCTATGCTACGTTGATAAAAGTCACGGCATTTTCGAGTAGAAGAAAACAACAAGCATTTCTTAATAAATGCATTATAAATAATGCATAAATAAATGCCTCTATGTGCCTGGCAATGTGCTGCATTCTAGAGATGCAAAGGCAAAAAAGAACAATCTCTGCCTCAAAAAAACTTACATTCTATCACACATGATGACATGAATATACACATGTATTCAGCAATATAATGCAATGCATATATATATATAAATATAACATATATACATATACCCACACATGTGTCTGTATGATGAGAACTCTAAATCAACTTGTGATTCTGAACCAGCTTATTTCCAGGAATTACCAAAATGAGCCCTTTTATTAATCATGACCAGGTCAGTTTTCTCAGACTGTCTTGTTAGCATATTTGAAACAAACTTGATAGGAACTCAGATTTTTTGTAGTCTTTTTTTTTCCCTCAGGGAGCTAATGATTTGATAGGAGAAACAGCATGAAAATAATTGTGTACAAACAATTTATGTACAGGATAAATTGGGAATATTCCAAATAAGGAAGGCACTAGAATAAAGAAGGATCAGGAGGTAGTGATGAGGAGGTGACTTCCTCAAGATCATCCGAGTAGTAAGATCAGAGGTGAGATTTAAAAAGAAGTCTTCTCATCCTAGAGATAATGCTCTTTCCCTTATGGTATGATGATTTCATACTGTTTTTAAGACAGTCTCAATATCTCAATTCACATCTTTGTCAATCCCTAGACTCCACTTTTATATCTCCCTCCTCCTTCTGAACTATTAAAAGTTGTATGTTATGGGACAGAACTTGAAACAAGGTGCTTAGTTCATACCTTTAAAGGAGTTCACACATTAGTTCACACCTTTAGATAGCATATATAAAGAAGAGATTCACAAGTCGGGTAGAAATAGAAGCAAGAAGCTTTCACGGCCAGAGCGACAAGCCCACAGAAACCCACAAACCCACTCTCTGGGAGGAGGAGTCAACATTCACTCCAACTTCCACCTTTGTGTTGGCTGGAGACATTAGGAGAGAGCACTCAGAACCAAGGAGAAAGATAGGCCTCTACTACAGCTAACCGGGTCCCAGGAAAAGATTCAAGACTTTGAAGGAGAAAATAAAGGATCAGGACTTTAACTCCTGGCTGCATTTGGGATTATTGAACTGAACTGAAACTAAGGCTGCCTCCAGAAGCTCCCCAAGAAACCTGCTCCCAGAGAACAATTATACTTTAGAGAAGAGAACATTACAGGTGTGTCCCCCCAAAAAGCAAGTTGCTTAATCACCTGACTCTGCCTTGTTTAGTCATGGATGATTAAGTCCATGAGCTGTTTCATGTTACAAATAGTAAAACTCAGTTAACTGTGATGGATGTCTGTGTCATGGTTTTTCTATGTCACTAACCCTTATGCTTTCCCACATTTTTTTCATATTATATATACATATTTCATATTATCACTTCACTTCCATTTTTGCTTCATGCATGTATATCTATATCAGGGGTTCTCAAACTATGGCCTTGGGCCAGATGTGCCTGCTGAGGACATTTATGTGGCCTGCCGGGTTATGACAAATGGGCTAAGGGGCGGAGACAGAGGGTGAGCTTTTGTTTTTACTATAGTCCTGCCCTCCCACAGTCTGAGGGACAGTGAACTGGCCCCTATTTAAAAAGTTTGAGGACCACTGATCTATACCATCCATCCATCTATCTATCTGTCTACACATAGAAAAGAATCCTTTCTATAATGAACAAGAGGTCATCCAGGTTTGCTTTGACAACTTTCAGTAAAGGGAAACATACTACCTCCTGAGGCAGCTAATCAACTTTGAAACAATTCTAATTGTTAGGGTATTTTTCCTGCCATTAAAACTGATAGATGCTTTGCTTTAAATAGTTATGCTAAAGGATTAGTAATTCAGAAAATTTAAAGGGATTGGTCTGGCTCTTAGGGTAACTAAGCAGTAATAGGAAGTTGGGAGTGTCATCATGAATTGTTTTTAATATAATCCAGCTAAAAATAATGGAACCTTAAATGATGTTCAGTTATTGCCAATAGTCATTATGATTAGGTTAAAAACATTATAATGCTAGTAAATTCGAAAATCTAATTAGTCTTTGTATTTGCAAGGGAATAATAAACATTTATACCTATCAACCAGGGTTGTTGGAAGAAATATACAGTTGTGAAGTGCCTGAATTTTGTAAACAATGAGCAGTGTAGTGTTCAGACCTTGTAAGAATATAATGAAACAGATTGCTATCTCATTTACAGGTACTTTTTTTTAATTGGCATGGAATGGAAACAAAATTGGGGAATTATAGAATCAACATTTTAAAATAGTACTAAAAATAGGTCTACGCAACTTCCAGCATATGGCATATGGCAGATACTACATAAACTATTGTAGTTGTTATTTGTTTTTCATTGTTTCACATCAGGGAAATGATGTCATGACGTGAAAGTGAATTGAAATGTTTTAAAAGCAAGAATGAGCTGTTCAAAGTCACTAGCATCACTTTCTCCTTCATATTACTATGATTAGCATGAAAAACCCAAGAGTAATAAGATAAATGAAATTCTATGAATCGATAAATTTGAAAGTTATTTAACTAAATTATTATCACCTCCTTGGTGATGTTTTAAATACAAGAAAACTAAGAGAAATTGTTAAAGCAAATTTCTTCCTCTTTTTAATCTAAATAGTGTCATATATATATGCATATATATATGATTTATCATATCATTTCATTATATCATTCATTTTATATCATTATATATTTATTACATATTATTATATGATCATTAGAGTATATTTTTTAAAAAATATAAAATAAGAATAAAAATGGCATGTTGTTGGGATAAAAAAATGATAATATATGAAATAAATAAAAATTAACTACCCTTAAGCTATAATTAATGAAAATTTGCTATTTGAGGATTCTCTTGGCACTTTAACTTACTGTTATTCTAAATCTTGAATCTAGGTATAAGTCTGATCCCTCCTAAGGCTGCTGGTTCATCATTCAACAGAAACACTGTTTTGTGGACTGCCCTAGGTAGATGTCTGTCCCTGAGAAAGTTGAAAGAATGACTGTAAACATAAAGGTAGGATTCTTCTGACCTATCCCCATTTTTGTAAGACATTTTCTTACAAAATTATGAAAGTTTGATAATTCATTAAATATCTATTTTTTTCCATTGAGGATTATGTTTAACTTTGCTGGGCATGATGCTTTTGGTTACAATCCTAGTTCTTTTGCCCTGAACTAATTCTTTTTATAGCTCTATTTTATATTGAGTTTGTTCTGAGAAGTGGATCTAGAAGGAAGAAACTCCTTCAAACTAATTTGAGAACATGATTTGTTTTAGAAAATAAAATTAAATATTGTGAACTTTTTAATATACATAAAGGAGATGTGATCCTTAATAATGAATCCACCTAAAGTTATGAAGCTATGATGATTGGAACTTGCTATTCTACCCCATGGGACTGTAATTTATCTTATTCTGAGTCTGATTCCAGGCATGATCATTAAGGAATCCTAATTGGCCAGTAACCCTATAGGCTTGGTATCTATGAATTACATGTTGAGTTCTCGTGGGGAAGGCTGAGAAAATGACTCTTGGCATGGGTTTAGGTAAGCTTCTCTTGACTCACTATGAAATTTCCTTTTAAATGTACAATATTTAATTTAATTTATACTTACTCAATAAAATTGGCAATATATGGTTCTAGCCTAAATTAGTGAAGCATTTTCCTTTGAATGTTATCTATTTTCTTTCTAGAACAAATGTCTATAATCATTGCAGGTTATCAGTATAAATACAATATTAAATTCTTACTCTATATGTTAATACTAGAGATAATACTTGAACTATTTAGTCTAAACATTTAGTTTTTCCTAAAATTAATGTGAGGATAATTGGGTATTGATGGAACAGTATAAGGAACCAAATTGTTGTTCTACTAATTACTAAGCCTAAAATAGAAATATCTTCATTTTGAAAAAAGAATGATAGAATTACCTAAATGGGAAAAAACAATTTATTTGAGTTTATTATTACCACCTGAATGTTGAGCATGTCTTGAAAGGCAAACATGTTTTATTATAAATAACTTAATTAGTCTGCATTGTCTTGAAATTGGAACTATTCAAAATATTTCTATATTCTACCCCAGAATGTTTTCTTACAATTGCAATTATTTCAATAACTTTTAAATGAATTCAGTTGTGTATCAGGAGTCATCATTGCAAAAAAGTGGTCTGGAAAAATCTCATCTTCTTAAGGAAGGGATGAGCAACTAAAAAAAAAAGAAAAGAAAATAGCAGGAAGTATAATTTTTCACTTGGTATGCCAAATTTAAAATTTAGGTTCAGAATTTTTTAGTTTTTATTTGAATTAAATAACCTGAAATGTAAATTCTCTAGTCTAGTGATGTTCGTATTAGTGCTATTAAAGTTTAAGGTAGATCTTATTAGCTGACCTGGTTATTGGCTTAGCAAACTGGAATCATATTAAGATTCATTTTATTAGATATTTTTAATGGAGAAGGAAATCTCTGTAAGTAACCTGAACTGGAGAAGCACATCCAGTATAAATTGCCTTGAAGTCCCACTCATTCCAGGATTCCTAAGAGGAAAGCTCTCCAGAAGTCTACAGGACTGTGTCAGAGGATGTTTCAGTGACTGGACAACTGTTTATGATGGGACAAGTATGCCCAACTCTTTCATCATCCCATCCACAAATAATTCCTAATCTACTTCTTCCTAAGCCTGTACTGAATGTAACCTTGAATCCTTTTCAGTCTTGTTTGGCTTTTGTTCTTCCACTAACAGTGATGTGCATGGAACTCAGCATATTCCTTATTTTCTTCCACTCCCTATACTATGGCCATCTAGATTTGTTTGTATTGTTGGGGATGTTACTCCTCATAACTCTAATGGAATGGTTTTGTCAAAATAGCTTGAATTTTTTTCATAAACTCAAAAGATTTCCAGAACCTGTATGTATAGTAAACAATAGTTGCATTATTGTGCTTGAACAAATGCCCTGAATTTGCATTTGCATTACATATGCATATTATATATGCATTACATATCTTGTAGGGCATTTTTTTATCGGAGGTATTTTCCCCTCAAGGTTCTTGAACAGTGAGAGAAGCGTCTCGGATACTTTTTTTTTTAGTATATTATGAGTTTTTATATTATATTATATTATATTAAATTATATTATATTATATTATATTATATTATATTATATTATATTATATTATATTATATTATATTATATTATATTAAGTTAATGTTTAATCAAACAGACCATAATCAGTATATGATATTGTTCCTATTTCTCTCTTTTCTAACGTCACCTTTGCACCTCAGTAAGGGGACATCCCCTTTCTAATTTTGTGTTGTCCATGGAGGATTGCCCTCCATGCATTAAAATTTTAACAATCCAAAGAAAGATCTAAGTATTTCTGTGGATTGAAGAGGAGATGTGAGAAATAGTTCATTTGGACTATACTACTCCAATAAGTGTTAATCAGTTTGATGTTCTACATAAATTATGTAGGGATAGATAGGTTTTTTTTATACTGGGACTCAAACTTTAATTTAATGTTACCTATTTGTTTACCAAGTTACAAGGCTCGCTTGATTGCACAACCACAAAAATGATGACAAATATATCTCTATTCTGTTTTACTCAAAGCCCATGGCCAAACCCAGCATGGATGGGATGCCTTGATGCTTTGTAAAGAGCCCCAACTTGTTTCTCTAGACCATTTTCTCTTGTCCAATATGAGCAAGAGAACATTTTAGGATTATCTTAGGACCACTTAGTCAGTGGAGATTTCCCATGCTTCACCCAATCTGTGACACCCTTCCTTCCTGCCATTTATATGTCACTTTTGGCCTTCAAGCCTCTATCCCAGTTCCAATGATCTTGTGATAAAGAGAGCCATCTACACCCAGAGAGAGGATTGTGGGAACTGAGTATGGTTCACAACATAGCATTTTCACTCTTTGTATTGTTTGCTTACATTTTATTTTCTTTCTTATTTTTTCTGGTTTGATTTGATCTTTCTTATGTAGCAAGGTAATTGTATACATATTTATGCATATATTGGATTAAACATATATTTCTACCATTTTAAAAATATATATGGGACTACTTGTCATCTAGGGAAGGGGGTAGGGAAAGGGGGGAAATTGGAACACAAGGTTATGCAAGGGTTAATGTTGAAGAATTATCCATGCATATGTTTTGAAAATAAAAAGCTTTAATTTAAATAAAAAAAATAAGATCTAACTAATGAGATTCTGTATTTTGCCATGCCTCTTATGCATATTTGGATATCAGACCTTTTAGAAACAAGGTACAGGGGGGGACATTTCAGATTATGAGAAAGATATGAAGTTAACTTCATTAGAGGGAATCCTGGACCCCATCTCTTTTGTTCTACACTGAACGATTGTGATCCTCACACTCCCTTTTCTCTTTTGACATTGCCACTCCTCTGGTGCTGGTCCTCGTCATCTTATCCCCAGACTATTGCACTAGCTGCTGGGGAGAGGAATCAAAATATCTCAGGTTTCTTCTCACTCCAATCCATATTCTATTCAGCCACACAAATGATTTTCCTAAAATAAAGCCCTGGCCATGTCATGACCTTCCCTCCCATTCAATTAGCTCCAATGATTCCTTATCACCTTCTGGATCAATTTTAAAACTCTCTTTATATCTCTGATAAATGATCTTTCCCAGCATGCATCCCTTCCTGGCTACCTCCAAACAATGTGACTGCTTTACATATATAGTGTCCTTAACCACTCTACCCCACTTTCCAATTCTAGTTCCCTTTTCTTTGTTGCCTTCCCCTATTAGTATGTAAGTCCATTGAGGGAAGGGACTATTTTGCTTTCTTATATTTTTTATCCCCAGGGATTAGCACAATAATTACTTAACATTTTGGTTAATTCATTGGTTCATCAATCAATCAGTTGATTAATTCATTGATTCAGCCAGGTTGGTGGGACTGCAGTAGGTATGAAGGGAAGAAACATGTAATAATATTATATAATATAAATATAATATAATTTAAAATATACAATATAAAAATTTTTAAAAGAAAGTTAGGTTGAGGCTGTGTTAGGGTTCACTTGATGCCTTCTTGGCAAAGATACTGGAATGACTTGCCAGTTTTCCTTATGTAGCTCATTTTACAGATGAGGAAACTGAGGCAAACAGGATAAAGTAACTTGCCTAGGGTCGCACTAGTGAGTGTCTGATGTCAGATTTGAACCAGGAAGAGGAGTCTCCCTGAATTTAGGTCCCATACTTTATCCACAGCACCTGTGGAGAAGATGTTTAAAAGCTAAACTGTGGGGTTTCTATTTTAACCTAGAGATAATAAGGAACCAGTGAAGTTTATTGAATAGGGGAGAGACGTAGTCAGGTTTGAGCTTTAGGAAAACACTTCTTAATGTTTCCTGGATTACACTGAATTGACTTTGAAATTTAATGGCCAGATACTTAAAAGACTCCATGCAAAAGGCTTTGATGGACCTAACTCACTGTTAAGGAAAGCTGGGTCTACCAAGTGGCAGTCTCACAATGAAATCACTCAAACAATTATGTGGGCAGAGAAAAAGCTATAATTGTGTGTATTAGAATGCACATTGTAAGCTCAAAGATTAGGAGTCAACAGTGTGGGGAAGAACGGATTGCAGTCTGCCAGACTCTCTATATCTCTGGGGAACAAAGGTGGGGGTACCGCCATTTTGCCTCTGGTCTTGCTTTAGGATTTGGGAGGAAGGAGGGGAGACTGGGTAAGAAGTAAAATTTTAAGAAACTTCCAAAGATGAATGGGTTGCCCTAGGAGATAATGGATTCTCCCTCTAGAAGCCCTCCCCTTTTGACTTAATTATAAAGAATTAATACAAGCTGTGCTTTTACAGTAAGGGATCTTGAGGTTAGAATATCCAGCCGAATAAAAGTAAAAATTTAACATAATTTTTATTTTTTTTATTATAACTTTTTATTTACAAGACATATGCATGGGTAATTTTCCAGCACTGACCCTTGCAAAACTTTCTGTTCTAACTTTTCCCCTCTTTCTCCCCACCCCCTCCCCCAGATGGCAGGTAGTCCAATACATGTTAATTATGTTAAAGTTTATGCTAAATGCAATATATGTATACATAGTTATAGTTATCTTGCTGCACAAGAAGAATCAGACTTTGAAATAATATAAAATTAACCTGTGAAAGAAATAAAAAATGCAGGTGGACAAAAATAGAGGGAGTAGAAATGCTATGTAGTGGTTCACATTCATTTTCCCAGAGTTCTTTCCCTGGATGTAACTGGTTCTCTTCTTATTGAACAAATGGAACTGATTTGATTCATCTCATTGTCCATCAGAATTGATCATCCTATAATATTGTTAACATCATTTTTAAAGAAATAAAATAGATTTTTGCTATAACCATATGTCCATCAGTTGCCACATTTTGATCTCATAGCACAGAAAGGAGAACTAACCAATTTATGAGAAATTTAAAAGAGTTTTTTTTTTTGTTGTTGTTGTTTTGTTTTTGGGGTTTTTTCTGAGACAATTGGGGTTAAGTGACTTGCCTAAGGTCACTCAGCTAGGAAGTGTTAAGTGTTTAAAGTCAAATTTGAACTCAGGTCCTCTTGACTTCAAGGTTAGTGCTCTATCCATTGAGTCACCTAGCTGCTCCTAAAAGAGATTCTTTAGCAAAAAAGCCAGCAGTATAACTGGATGAAGAATCAGAATTCTTAGCATCCAAAGCGAGGTCTTACCCACCAGTTACAAATCTTGCTTTTGGGGAATTTTCTTTCCACTTCTTTCTCAAACCTTGATCCCCATATGACCCAGGGATACGGAGAAAGTTCTCTTCCAAGTTCTATATTGCTTAACAGAACAGGCAAATGTCAGCTATGTTGGCTTCTTAACTCTGAATCAGGACGATAAAGTTGGGGTGTTAGCCCTGGTAACAAAACATATGCAGAGAGATGAAGCCAGCCTTGAAAAAAGCTCATTATTGGATCAAGACAGGAGACATTCAGATCCACTTTTTCCCTGTATCCTTTGGTGATAAATATTTTCTCATCAATTGAACTCAGACAAAAGGTAGCCAACCTGAAGGAAAAAGCCCCCCACTCAGATTTAAGGAGTGCATATTAAAGAACCATGGGGAAAAGTCTGACCCCTCCATATGACCCTTAGTTTTGCCTACCCTTCACCAGCACAGGATGGGATGCTGAATTCAACCATTGCTCATCCTGCCCTTTCCCACTCAAATTGCAGTTATGCCCTACAAATGGCCTACACGAACGAGAGACCTAAGACATAGCTAGTTTGGCACAACTCCCAAGGATACTTGCTTTCTCTCTAGCATACACCTTGTAACCAGTGGCCAAAATGTGTTCAGGATCTCCATAGTGGTCGATTCATGTCATACAACTTAAAAATAATGAAATTTATTTTTTTCTACTTTTCTAAAAGTCGTTTTTATTGTAATCTTTACAAATACAAACATTTTGTTGGAAGAAGAGCAGGAGAGAGGATTATAGTCACAAATATTTCATATGTAATTTACGATGTACTTAAGTATTATATAGTCATACATCCATAGGTATATGTACCTAATGTAGTCGTATCAATTTGTATATCCATACAGTGTATATATGTGTATATATACATATGTGTGTTTGTGTGTAATTTAACATGCTAATAGCAAAAAAGTGCCATAAATGCTTATACCAATTTCTGTACATTTTTTTTCTACAGTTAAAAAATGGTTTATTGTCATTCCATTTGGTTTTTCTTCATCCTTACCTACCACTGGCAGTGAGGTGATGGACAAGAGCTAGCTTTGAATGCAATCTAATGTACACTTATTGTGCTTAATTGTATAAGGGGTTTGTGCTAGATGTTAGAGATGAATAAATGAATGAAAAAATTACTAAGCAATAGAATGGATGGATAAATAAAGGGAGGAATGAGAAAATATCGTGGACATATTATGTTCTAGCATGTTGGCAGGCTTATTGGTTGGTTTTGCTTTGTTCTAGAAAAGGATCAAAATGATATCACTATGTTAGAGCCAAGTTAGTGTGTCTAACTTGTGTGTTAGTATGGCTTGATCAGAGCAAGATAGTCCCTGTCTTCAGGAAGCTTACATTCTAATATCCAAAACATCTAAAAGACAATACTGGCCAGGGAAGGACTTGGGGCTGTCACGAGGATTCTAATTGGCGTTTCAAAAGTGAAAGTAATAAGCAAAGATGAAAATACAATTAGCTTTGCTTTCAAGGGGTTTATGATCAACTGGAGATGCTTATTTATATTTCACCACGTGATGCAGCCTGGCTAGACTGAGCTTCTTCCTTCCAAAGAGAGGAGGCGAAGGTACCAACAGCCATGGCTAGATTGACTAAGGAGGACAGCCCCTGTTGTTTATGTTTCCCTAGCTGCTCACTATCACGGGGTCAAAGGTAGCTAGGGTCTACTTGTCCTATGCGGATGCATTTATAAAAGGTATCAACATCCTTTATCCTTTCCAGTTCAAACTCCACAGGCCACCAAAAAGAATATTAAACTATATACACAGAAGAAAATGAAACCCAAAGGAGTGGTTTTGTTACTATTTTGTTAAATTTAATCCATAGCTCAATAACAATACTCTAAACAAAGATAAGTTCCTATTTTAATACATATTCATATTCTTTGTCACTCTCTGTGTTTCTCTCTGTGACTCTGCCTTTCTCTTTGACTCTCTGTGTCTCTCTTCCTCTGTCTCTGTCTCTCTCTATCTCTCTGTCTATTTCTCTCTCTCTCCCCGCTTCTTTTCTTCTCTTCCTCCTTCTCCTTGTGTTTTTGTGGGAATTTATATGCTTATTTATATAGGGTCAAGAATATAGACTGGACCTTTGATTTCATCAGTATAAGGACATCCCTCTTAAAGAAACTCCCATCAATGTTAAAGTTGCCTATAGCTTGAGAGATTGGGTGATTTGCCCCTATCCCTCAGACTGTGTCAAAAACAGGGCTTGAAATCAGATTCTCTTGCCTCTTGTTCCCTATCCATTATGCAAAATGGTCATTTAAAATAACATTACATACATAGATCTTCACTTGCCTGAGTCACTAAAAACCAGCCTTGGTTGTCTGGGGCTATCTCACATGAATTTTTATCTCTGAATCAGGACCAATATCTAGCAAGACTCGGGGAGTTGGTCAGCACACACATCTTCCATATCATTTTTTTCCCTCTAAATCAGTTTGTGTGCTATCAGTAAATCCCTATCATTAGGGATCCAGTGGATGTAAGAATGTCTCTCTGTCTTTATGTTTCTCTCTGTGTGTCTCTCTCTTTGTGTCTTTTTCTCTGTTTCTCTCTCTCTCTCTCTCTCTCTCTCTCTCTCTCTCTCTCTGTTTCTTTCTCTCTCTGCTTCTCTCTCTCTCTCTGTCTCTCTCTCTCTGTTTTTCTCTCTGTGTTCTCTCTCTCTCTGTCTCTCTCTCTGCTTCTCTCTCTCTCTGTTTCTCTCTCTCTCTGTTCTCTCTCTCTCTGTCTCTCTCTCTGTCTCTCTCTTTGTTTCTGTGTCTCTCTTTGAGTGTTTATCTATGTCTCTTTGCCTCTCTCTCCCCCTTGCCCTCCCCTGTTCTCTCCTCCTTTCTCTCCCCTTTTTCTTCCTTTCCCCTCTCCCTTTCTCTAACACTTTTCTTCTCCTCTCTCTCTCTCTCTCTCTCTCTCTCTCTCTCTCTCTCTCTCTCTCTCTCTCTCTCTCTCTCTCTCTCTCTCCACACCACACCCCCCCACACACACATAACTGGTCTAGAGGATTCATCTTTACTTAACACATCCCCGGCACAAAGTGCACATGCATGGGTGGAATCACAGGTGTTCAGCCATTTAACCCTACTCCCACACTAAGGTCCCCCCCAAAGACAGTTGATCAGTCCAGTAATATGCAAGACACTGTGCTAAGGGCCAAAGGTGGCCAAAAGCACAGCCCCAGACTTCAAGGAGCCCACCCTCTGTGGAGAAATCCATGCAGCTGACTATACAAGCAGTCACCCAGCCTCTGTTTGGGCCCTCCAGACAGGAGGAAAGCAGCCCTCCAAAAGCAGCCCGTTCCACTCTGGGCCGGCTCTCAGTGACAGGGTTTCTTTTCTTAACATCCTGCCTGAATCTCCCTCTCTACCACTTGCGTCTGGTGGCCCTGATTCTACTCTCTCTGTGACCAAGCAGGACAAGTCCAATGCCTCATCTGAGGATCACATCATAAGGGACACCCAGCTCGGGAGCACCAGGACCGTGAACCCAAGTGTTCTAATTCCAATCCCTGTGCTCTTTTTCTGCTACAAGAAAGTTCTCTCAATAAAGGGCACCCACCTCTCCCCCTCTGCGCCTTTCCACTAGACCGACGGACAGCAGCCCGGTGTATGCACCAGGGGATTTTGTTTCATTCTTGTTTTGTATGTTTTGAAGGCAATCATGTATTAAATCCTTGGCCACCAAAGACCTGCTTATTCCAGAGAGCAAACGAAAGGATCTAAAAGAACTGATTTTAAGGAGAGTTCAATGACCTGTAGCTGAGGGGGCCCAGAGAGCATCTCCTGCTATATAAACTAGAAACACCAAGCTACTTTTGGGGGGGGACGGATTAGGATGTATCTGAGCGCTCACAAAACTCTCTGTACCCATGCCAAGGACAATAAGACCAGAGGGCGAAGGAGCTGGGGTTTCAGGCGTCAGGCATCGGGCTCCGGCCCTGGTTCCTTAGAAATAGTCCCTTTTGTGCCCCAGCTCCCGATCTAGTACAATCCATTTGGAATCTTGCTTCCACTCCCCAGCTGGCCCGACAGGGCTCCCCTGGGCATCTGTGCCCAAGTTCACAGTGGGACTCCAACCCCACCAGCCTCACCCCCAGCCTCCGCTGAGCCAGAGGGAGCCCCGGCAGCCGTGGGCTCCCCCCCCACCAGCACCCAAAGGCCATGGTACTCACTGGTTCCCGGAGCCTCGGCCTTCAGCCTCACTCCCAGGCGGCCCCCACCTCTTCCCCTGCTTTTCCCATTTGGAGCTCCGAGCTGCAATTAATCAGCCGGGAACCTGATTCAGCCTCACTGCCCAGTGTGACTCGGAATGAATTAGGGATTAATTGGCGTGGCTTGGCCCCTCCCCGCCCCCCAGCCAGGGGAAAGGCTGGGGAGGGCTCCCGGGCTCTGGAGGCAGATCCCAGAGGCAGGGCAGGGCAGGGCAGGGCCACTCACCCGGCTGTGGTCGGGCTGCCCTCGGACACGCAGGGGAGGCAGAGCTCTCCCTGCTGCTGCCCGCCTCCCACTCAGCTGCATCCCCCCTCCAGCCTGACCTTTCTTCCATTTCAGAACCCTCGCTGCGAGCTTGTGGCTCGGGTTTCCTCTGGGGGACCTGGCCCGGCCGAGGGAGGAACGCACGTCGGAGTCGTCAGGCCGGCCCGGAATGCCCGGCCCGGGCCAGGCCGTGTGGTGTCTGCCGGGGGCAGCGCCAGCTCGTGGGGGAGGGGGGCCCGGCAGCCCGGCCCCACCGGGGGTCAGCCCACGTGCTGTGGCCTGGTGCCCGGAGGCCCTGCGGGCCTGTTATATAATCCCTGTTATAACATATATATTATGTTATAGTGTATAGAACACGTTATATTTATCACATATATTGTATATAACATGTTATGGTATTCATAACAAAAATATAAATATATAATAACATGTTATATTACATTTTACGAATTACACAATTCCATAACATAACATTAATCCTATTAATAACATATATATTATGTTATAGTGTATATAACATAATATGATATATTATTTATAATGTTATATTGTAGATAACATAAAATGACATGTTATAAGTAGCATTATATATATTATATGTATATATCACTATATATAATATTTATTGTATGTTTAAATGCTGATATATTATTCTACAGCGAGGTAGATAGAGTGCTGTGTCTCAGTCAGGAAAACCCGAATTGAAATCCTGCCTTACTTTTTTACTAGCTATCTGACCCCAGGCAAGTCACTTTTCCCTCTCTGCCTCAGTTTCCTCATTTGTAAATGACCTGGAGAATGAAATGGGCCAACTATTCCGGTATCTCTGCAAGAAAATCCCAAATAAGGTCATGGAGAGTCAAGACATGACCAAGTAACTCACAAAGATTCTGAAATAGTCCCTTAGCCTCAGTCTGTCCCTCACCCCATCTGTAAAATAGGCATAAAAAATATCACCTACCTCCCCACGTTATTAGGAGGGACAAATGAGACATTTGTAAGGTGCTTTGTACACCTTAAGGCATTCTATGAGTGCTCGTTATTATTTACAGAAAAGTAAATTGAGGACTCAGGAAGAGGGTCCAAGTAATGTGGTAAGGAAATGTCTGAAGAAAGTTTTGAAGCGTCCGTATCTTCCTCCTGAGGTCCAGGAACAGGCCTTTCAGTGCCCGTGCCCAACCACCATCCAATTTGAAATCATCAACATTGTCTTTCAGCCAATCTCCGTGCTTCCATTTGCTCTCTTCATGGGCCCTCAGGGTTAATCTTGACCTCGATCTCTTGCTCCAGGCCCACCCTCCTCTATAAAATCTCCTTCAGCCTGAGCTTCCCCCACCTTTGCTCTTTCCAGCTTCACTGATTTCTGCTGTTCCCTTATCTCACACCTACATTCCCCCCCATCCCTATGAGGAGACTTCCCCCTGCTTTGCCATCCTAAGATACTGCTGACTTATGTCTCATCCCTCAGTGGAAGCTAGCTATCTGCTGTGCTAATGGGAGAGGCCATAATTAGTCTAATATTCATTTCCCCCTTTCTCTAGGGTAAATAGGACAATAATTACCCTACAGAAAGGTTAATTTGCTACCTAGCTGAGCGGAGTGATTGGGGAGCAGATCTTGTAAAGGGCATGAGAAAGGATGAGGCTGTTGGTTGGAATTTGAACCCCATTTAGCTATATCCATTCCTCTGAAGTCCCACTCCTTCCAGGACCCCTTCTCTGATGAATTGGGTGAGAGGAAGTTCTCTCTGGCTTTCTCTAAGTCTGTAATTTCCACAGATTTTTCTTTAATACCACTGTATACACATTAAACTCTTTGTTATATTTAATTTAGGCACATGGTCAAAATATCTAGTGGATAGAGCACTGGTTTGGAATGGGCTCTAAACCCCAGTTCAAATACCACTCTGTCATGCTGACCTAGGGAAACTTCTTAGAATTTCCCTTGAGCCTCCATTAACTCAAGTAAAATGTGGATTAAAAAGTAGTCAGATGGGATAAAGTATCCACTCTGGAGTCAGAAGGACTTGAGTTCAAATCCAACCTCAGACATTTAACACTTACTGACCATGTGACTCTGGGCAAATCCCTTAACCCTGATTGCCACATGGAAAAAAAATCTAATTCAAAAAGTAGTCCAGAGACAAGATGTTATCTTTAAAACAGAGAAGACACTCCAGAGTTCGTCATGTCCACCTCCACTTACTCACTCTATAGATGAGGAAACTGAGACCCATAGAGCCTGAACAAGCCACCTAACCTCTATGGGTTAAGTATACCTGTCAGGATTAGAACTCTGGGGCAATAGAAAGAGCTGCTTCTTTGAAACCAGAGCATCTGAGGTGACTTGGAGTAAGTAAATTGCTTCTCTGGCTTTGGTTTCCTCAGCTTTAAATGAAGAGATGAATTAGATGACTATGAATTAGATGACTAAGGCCCCTTCTATTGCTGAATAGAATCCTTTAGTAGCACCCACAGCTGGTCTGAGTGAGATGAGACAGGGAAAGGGCTTTGCAAAATTGAAGGTGCTTCATAAGTGTCAATTATTAATTCCCTACAGATGCCTCTTTCTTTTCTCCCTCCCTCCCTCCCTTCTTCCTTTTCTTCTTTCCTTCCTTCCTTCCTTCCTTCCTTCCTTCCTTCCTTCCTTCCTTCCTTCCTTCCTTCCTTCCTTCCTTCCTTCCTTCCTTCCTTCCTTCCTTCCTTCCTTCCCTCCCTCCTTCCCTCCCTCCCTTCCTCCTTCCTTCCTTCCTTCCTTCCTTCCTTCCTTCCTTCCTTCCTTCCTTCCTTCCTTCCTTCCTTCCTTCCTTCCTTCCTTCCTTCCTTCCTTCCTTCCTTCCTTCCTTCCTTCCTTCCTTCCTTCCTTCCTTCCTTCCTTCCTTCCTTCCTTCCTTCCTTCCTTCCCTCCTTCCCTCCCTCCCTTCCTCCTTCCTTCCTTCCTTCCTTCCTTCCTTCCTTCCTTCCTTCCTTCCTTCCTTCCTTCCTTCCTTCCTTCCTTCCTTCCTTCCTTCTTTCCCTTCCTCCTTCCCTCCCTCCCTTCCTCCTTCCTTCCTTCCCTCCTTCCTTCCTTCCTTCCTTCCTTCCTTCCTTCCTTCCTTCCTTCCTTCCTTCCTTCCTTCCTTCCTTCCTTCCTTCCTTCCTTCCCTCCCTCCCTCCCTCCCTCCCTCCCTCCTTCCTTCCTTCCTTCCTTCCTTCCTTCCTTCCTTCCTTCCTTCCCTCCCTCCCTCCCTTCCCTCCTTCCCTCCCTCCCTTCCTTCCTTCCTTCCCTCCCTTCCTCCCTCCTTCCCTCCCTCCCTCCCTCCCTCCTTCTTTCCTTCCTTCCTTCCTTCTTCCCTTCTTTCCTTTCTCTCTTCCTTTCTTTTCTACCTTCCTTCCTTCCTTCTTCCCTTCTTTCCTTTCTCTCTTCCTTTCTTTTCTACCTTCCTTCCTTCCTTCTTCCCTTCTTTCTTTTCTCCCTTCCTTTCTTTTCTACCTTCCTTCCTTCCTTTCTTCCTTCTCTTCCTTCTCTTTCCTACCCTTTCTTCCTTTCTTTCTTCCATTCTTTCTCTTTCCTTCCTTTCCTTCCTATCCTTTCCTTTTTTTTCCTTTCCTTCAATTTCTTCCTTCCTTCCCTCCTTTCTTCCATTCTTCCTTCCTTTCTTCCTTCCCTTCCTTCTCTTTCCTTCTTTCCTTCCCTTCCTTCCTTCCTTCTCTTTCCTTCTTTCCTTCCTTCTCTTTCCTTCTTTCCTTCCCTTCCTTCCTATCCTTTCTTTTTCTTTCCTTTCCTTCAATTCCTTCCTTCTTTCCCTTCTTCTTCCCCTCCCTCCCTTCCTTCCTTCCTTCCTCTTTTCCCTCCCTCCCTTCCTTCCTTCCTTCCTTCCTTCCTTCCTTCCTTCCTTCCTTCCTTCCTTCCTTCCTTCCTTCCTTCCTTCCTTCCTTCCTTCCTTCTTTCCTTCCTTCCTTTCTTCCTTCCTTCCTTCCTTTCTTCCTTCCTTTCTTCCTTCCTTCCTTCCTCCCTCCCTCCCTCTCTCTCTTCCTCCTTTTCTCTCTCCTTCTTTTCCAGAGATAATGCCCTGTCTTTGTTTTCCAACCTATCACTCACTTTAATCAATTTTTGCCCCAAATTGCCAAGCTGAACATTGAGAACAAATTATTGGGTAACAGGTTTTTTTTTTCAGGTTGCATTGTCTTTTTAAAAACCTTAGTTATTTACAGATATACAGCTCCCACCTCTACCCCTCTCCAAGTGAGAATTCTCTTGTAATAAAGAAAAGATTAAGTGAAATCAATCTGTACAGTAACTTCCTCTGAAAATATATATATATACCATTGCACCCTCACAGTTCTCCATCTCTCCAATGAAAAGAAGGGAGAGACCATTCTTTATCTCTACTCTAGGGTCAAAAAACACAGGAACATTTAGAGATCATCACTTATGACACTGATAAAGTCAGAGATCCTTGGAGAATTTTCAGGAAGAAATGGCAGGAAAACAGAGAAGAAATTCCTAGGCAGGTCCTTGACATCCTGTGGGATGGATAGCCATGGGTACTGTCTATAGCTAGGGCCAAACTAACATGGGTACATACATTTCCATCATTAAAAGGAGCAAATTGCTTGGGGGTTTCCAGATTTCTCCCAGGAGTTTCTCTGCCTTAGTAGGTCACGTCCTCTTTCTGGGACTGACATTTGGGCAGCCTTCCTGTCTCCTGGTCAAGAGCCCTGACACTACCCTGGATGCCACGTGGGTCAGTGGGAAGCTGAGCCCATGACTCAGCTGGCCCAGCTCATCAGTCCCTGAGAGAGAAGGCAGCAGCAGAACAGTCATGACAGCTGTCAGAATTGTCAGATCCCGGGTGTCCCTGAGCCAGGACAGGTGCCTGGATTGGAGAGGGAAGGGAGAAAAGAGCACATGGTAAGCAGTGGGTGCCAAGGGATGCCAAGGAGAGTCTGCTTCCCATCCCCCAACCTCTATCCTCATCCCCACCTTGGATTTGTAAAACTGTTGATAAACCCTTCACTAATGGTAATTGAAATAAATAATAAATATAAACATAATCCCTGCCCTCAAGAAGCTTTCATTCTGTCTGAGTTGGAAACACAACATATACATTAAGCTATATGGGACTTGGATTTAGAAAGTCCTGGGTTTAAATGCTGCTGCCTGGCTACAGAGAAGTCACTTCTAGGAGAATCAGTTTTATCTTCTGTAAAATGAGAATAACATTATTTTTCTATACTTACATTGCATGTTTGTTAGGAAGCTCCAATAACACTCCATAAATCCCACGTGAGAAACAGGGTGGTATTGTTGTTATATACTCTGATGGATGTGGCCATTTCCAATAGACTTGAGGAGAGAGCCATCTGCATCCAGAGAGAGGATTGTGGGAAATGAATGTGAATGGTAACAAAGAATTTTCACCTTTTTCTTGTGGTTTACTTGATTTTTTTCTCATTTTTTTTTCCTTTTTGGTTCTGATTTTTCTTGTGCAGCATAATGAATGTGGAAATATGTATAGAAGAATTGTACATGTTTATAACATGTTGGATGACTTACCATCTAGGGGAGGAGATGGGGGAAAGAAAAACAATGGAACAAGGTTTTGCAAGGATATAGATTGAAACTTATCTCTGCATATATTTTCAAAATAAAAAGCTATTTTTAAAAAGAATTGATTAAGTTGACATCCACTCTCCGATATACACTGGCTATGTGGCTTTGGGGGAAGCACCTTGCACATTATCTCATTTGATCTTACAACAACCCTGGGAGATTGATGGCATTATTATTCCCATTTTACAGTTAAAGAAACAGGTAAATAGAGATTATATGATTTACCTGGGATCACACAGCTAGTGAGTGCCTGAGGGGAGTTTCCTACCTTTAGGACACTCAATGCATTTCACCATCCAGAAAAATTCCTCTCCTCTGGAAATTCAGTCCAGGAGGAAGTAACAGAGACACTGATAAGCTGAAAACTATCCAGAGAAGAGCAGCTAGGATGGGAAATGAGGATCAGAGAAAGGAAGTGAGGATGTTTCATCTGGGAAAGAGAAGATGGCAGGGGATACTGAAATATGATTCAAATATTTTAATGACTCACATAAAGAAGAGATATTAAGACTTGTTCTTCTTAGCCCTACAGGGCAGAATTAGGAGCAGTGGCTAGAATGGAATGAAATGAATTTAGCTTCATATAAAGGGGGGAAAACTTCCAAACATTTTTCTTTCCAAAAGGAAAATGAATTGATTTGGGAGATAGTAAATTTCTCCCTTACTAGAAATCAACAAATTATTTAGTCTCTTTATCTCCTTCCTGAATTCTACTGTCAGTCATATCAGTCTATTTCCTGTTCCTCATCCATCATTTCCTTCCTCCACATCTTTGTTTTGTCACCCCCCCAATATCTAGAATGTTCTCCTTCCTCAGCTTTTTGGAATTCCCAGTTTCCTTCAAAACAGCTCAAATCCCAGCTTTTTCAGGAGCTCTTTCTTGTTTCCTCAGTTGTTAATACATATTGTTATTGAATTGTCATGTCCAACTCCCTGTGACCCCATTTGAGGGTTTTCTTAGCTAAGACACTGCAGTGGTTTACCATTTCCCTTCTCCAACTCATTTTACAGATGAGGAAACTGAGGCATGGTTAATTGTCTTGCCCAGGGTCACATAGCCAGGAAGTGTCTGAGGCTGGAGTCCACTCTGCCACCCGTCTATCCACCGTACCAGCTAGCCGTTCAAGTTGTTAATACCTTCCCCTTAAAGTCTATTTTGTATCTATAGCCAGTGCACATAATCATGTATTTAGTTCAACATTTATAATTATGTAAAAAATTGAAATCCATGGTGGGGATTTGAATAATGTGATCGATTCACTGGATTTGTTCATCAGACCATGCTATTTCTCTCTCTATTTATTTTTGTACTTCCCCATTAGAATAGAAGCCACTTGAAGGTAAGGGCTGTCCTTGCTTTTTGTTCATAATCTCACAGCTTGGGACAATGTGGTACATAATAAGTGCTTAATGGAACATGGATGGAAGGTGTCTTGCCAATCTTACAATGCTATACAAATTCTGGTAAATACTATTATTATTATTAATAATAATAATAACAAATTATATATATGATCTCTAAGTTTCTTTTCCTTTCCTTTTTTTGATCTCTAATTTTTTTCCTGAGGCATTTGGGGTTAAATGACTTGCCCAGAGTCACACAGATAGGAAGGGTTAAGTGTCTGAGATCATATTTGAACTCAGGTCCTCCTGATTTCAGGGCTGATGGTCTATCCACTGCACCAGCTAGCTGCCCCGATCTCTAAATTTCTTTCCATTTCTTAGAATTGGAGGTACAAAAACCTGAATTACAATCTTGCCTCTGCCTCCCCAGCTCCTGGATGAACATGGGCATATGCTTCCACATCTCTGGGCCTCAGTTTCCATATGAAATGGGAAATTTCCATATGAAAGTGGTTGGAGCCGATGGTATATAAGGTCTCTTCCAGCTTTAGAGCTACAATCCTAAGCCATCTCATTTTTCTGAGTCTCAGTATCCTTAATTATAAAAGGAGATCAAACTATAAACCCCCATCTCTAAATCACTCCTCCTAAAATCCCAGGATTCCTGGGTGCTGGTTTGCCCTTTCTGTTAGCAGGGTCCTGTGGAGAGTTTGCCTCCCACAGAGTCCCTCTGAATGGAAGGAGTGGGGATGTTAACCCTATCAGAGCATGAACCAAACACAATGGCTCCCCTCAAGCTGCCAGCCATGCCCCCACCTGCCAATGGGCAAGATCTCTTTGTGAGAAAGGGTTAGGGTGAGAGCTAGCAGTATAAAAATAGCCATGGGGGAAACCAGATCTACTATGCTCTGGCAGGCAAGCTCTGGGAAGAACTGCCTCAAAGGACCTCAGAGCTGGGGGCACCTCCAAGCCCGCCGCTTCTGCTGCTAATGCTGGACCCAGAACTGGGGGGATGGCATTGAGGGGGAGGAAGGGAGAGCTTGATTTCTCTTCTACCACCTCCCCACCTCCAATGCCCAGTCTGCCAAGAAATGTTCCCTGAAGCCCGTGAAAGCTGAGTTCATAATTAAGCTGCTTGCTTTGGTGCCTGCTGGAGTTCAGCCTCCCCTTCCCTCTTTATGGGGCTGCTGAGATGAGCCCCCCCTCCCTCCTCTAGCCCAACCCCCTCGATAGGGCCAATAAGGTTGGGTGGTAAGAAACTGTCAATCAGACTTAAGTTTTTGTTTCTTCCAGAAGATGCTGCTGTATAAACAAGGATGCTAAGATCATAGATTTAAGGCTAAAAGGGACCTAAGCGGTCTCCTGCTTTGACAAGTGAGGAAACTGAGGTCCAGGGAGGTCAGAAGATTAAGGATCAAGAGCTGGAAACCTCTCATTTTGCAAGTGAAGAAAATGAGATCCAAGTTAATGTCACATAGCTAGTCAAGCATACAGTTAGTAGATGAACATAGGTCTTCTGATTACCACAAAGGATTATGGGAAATAGAGGATAATTTCCCACTTATCCCTCTGGTAGGTCAAATGGAGCTCCATCCTCAGCTTTCGGAACAGGCTGTCCAATGAGTGATGAGACTTTTTAAGAACAGATAGCAATGTAGTTAGTATAATTAGTCACAGAACTTGGGAACTGGATGGGACTTCAGCCCATCTTTTCTAGTCTATATACAGAAAGATTTCCTGCTAAAGCCTCTGCTTGGAGACCTCCCAGAAGGCCGAACTCCTTCAACTTTTGGATAGCTCTTATTTTGATGAGGGGTCCTAATGTTAAACCTACATTTGACTATTTGTAACTTCAGTCCATTACTCTTGCTTCTGATTTCTGGCCAGAAATGAACATTTAAGGACATGGATTCAAATCCTGCCTCCACCATTAGCTACTTTGGGCATAATTCTTTCCCTTTCCGGACCTCATTTTGCTCAACTATCAAATGAAGGCATTGCACTAGGTGACCTTGCAGGCGCCTCCTGTGTCTAAATCAATGAGCTCAGTTGAATAAGTGACACCTGAGCCAGACATACGGCAATGGGGAGTGGAGGAGGAGGAGGAGGGTGGATTTAGGACTCAGGAAATGATAAAAGTTAGAAGGCAATTGGGTGGTACAGTAGATAGAGGGCTGGGCCTGGGATCAAGAAGACCAATTTTCCTAAATTCAAATCTGGCCTCAGACACATACTCGCTGTGTGACTTTGGGCACGTCACTTCACTTTGTTTGCCTCAGTTTCCCCATGGAGAAGGAAATGGCAAACTGCTCTAGCATCTTTGCTAAGAAAACCTCAAATCGGGTTGCAAAGAGTCATGACTGAAATGGCTGAATAACAAATTATTAGTCCATCCTGAACATACCCAAGCAAGTGAGCTCATGAGAATTTTAAATGACTCAGTAATAACAGCGAGACAACGAGGATATTCAACACAAGGGTGCCCAAGTAAAGTTCTTAAGACTGAATATTCCTCTCAGCATCTTTCCATGGGATCTTTAAATCAAGGGTCAATAAAAAAAAACCATCATGAATTGTTGTTTAACAAGTTGTTGTTTGAAGTTTTTGCAAGGGTCAATGTTGAAAAATTACCCATGCATACGTTTTGTCAATAAAATGCTATAATTTAAAAAAAGTTGGTGTTTAATAGTCCGATTTTAGGCTTTAGAAATGACAAGGATGTTATAGGTCACGTAGTTATAATGGAGCCATCCCAAGCTCCTACGTCCATCACTTCAGCACTCCAACACCCTTGCATTCAGTACATGTGCTGCTGGCTGTCCAAGCCCCAGCTGCCTCTTCGGCTCTGTGTTACTTTCCTGAATATAGGTGAGTGAACAGTGATCCTGAAATGGAAATTTCCAGACTTGGAGGCAACTTTGGGAGTTGTCAAGGTCAGGAGTTCCTTCCATTGGAGCTGACTGACAGCAGAATAGTTTCAATATTGAAAAGGATAATGAATGAGGGGACGAGGAGCAGAGCCCTCATATTTGGCTGGTCCAAAGCCAAATGGACCTGGAAACTTGAGCAGAAGGGGAAATCATCAATGTGACTATCTAATAATAAAAATTCCTAATGTTCCGATGTTTTAGGTATCTCTAATCCCTTTTGGGAGAGTGTCCCCCACAGGGTCACATGGATACTAACACTCAGAGATTTGATGTCATTACTTCATGCTTAAGCTTTTTTGCAGCCATTGTTGCTCATACATGCTTATGGATGTCTTCATTGTTTTTAGCCTCTTTATGTGTATAACTGATTGCTATTGTACAGTGACTACCTTTCTCCTTTCTTTTAGGAAAATCCTAGGGATAAGTGAATTTTTTAGGACTCTGGATGAGGACATAAAAAGAGATGGAATACAAGAAGAAGAACTTGACTTCCCTCTTTAGAATTCTGGCTCTTCCTGGTCTGAACCCAGTTTGCACAGTTTTAGAAGTAGGGGGGGCAGCTAGGTGGCGCAGTGGATAGAGCACCAGCCTTGAATTCAGGAGGACCTGAGTTCAAATCTGATCTCAGACACTTAGCACTTCCTAGCTGTGTGACCCTGGGTAAGTCACTTAACCCCAGCCTTGGGGGGGGGGAAAGAAGTAGGGGACTCTCAGTGGCAGCTAGGTGACACAGTGGGCCTGGAAGAATTTAGGACCCAGAAAATGATGAGATCAGCTGGATGCCGCATCCATCTTCCTAAATTCAAATCTGGCCTCACTTACCAGCTGTGTGACCCTACTCAAGTCATTTTAACTATTTGCCTCAGTTTCCTCAATTGTAAAAAGGAAATCTTAATAGACCTGCCTTCTAGGATTGTTGTGAAGATGAAAGGAAATACAGTGATTGGCAGGTTGTAGATACTTACTGTGTTTATTGGATTAGATTATTTAATACATGCTTCCTTCTTTTCTTAGCGGGAGAGTTTTCTAGAGACATTGATGGATAAATTTCCTCAGGCGTACACAACCAGTATACGTGAGAAGTGAGATTTAAAGGGGCCTCTGTGGCTGGTTCTCTAATCAGGATACCTCCTCTCCTAAAATAAAGAAACTGATCTATAACATATATATATATGTGTGTGTGTGTGTGTGTGTGTGTGTGTGTGTGTGTGTATGTATATATATGTGTGTGTGTGTATGTATATATATGTGTGTGTATATATACACACATATGTATGTATGTATATATATACATATATATACATACATATATATATTCATATATATGTATATATAAAATGATTTTTGAATGATTAAGCAAAAATAACTGTAGTCTTGGTCAATTTGAGCCATAACTTGGGAAAACTAATGGAACTCTTCTCCATGATCCCCAGATCTAAATATGAGGACACAACTTCACTTGCAATAACTCAAAGGAACAACTGAGTTGAACATCAACTCGGCAAGAAAAATTAATTTCAAGTGGAAGTTGCAATGATTACTTCTGAGGGATCTCTTCTTTGGTTACTCCCCCTCTCTGCTATCTCTCCACTATAGAGATCTTCCCAGTTCCATTTGAGAGCAAATTTTATACAGTTACTAGCTGTGTGACTCTGGGCAAGTCGTGATGTTTTTTTGTTTTTGTTTTTGTTTTTGTTTTTTGCCTCATTTTACTCAACTGTAAAATGGGGATAATGGCTATTGTGAGGATCAAATGAGAAAATATTCATAAAAATGTTTGACACAGAACCTGGCACAGAGTGTGCACTATAAATGCCTATTCCATTTCCTGTTTTCTCCCCTTCTACTTGTTTCAGGGTGAATTGGACTATTTCCCTGGGTGAAAAAATGACTGGTTCCTTGTTCTGAAGTTTCCTGTTCCAAAAAGTGGGACTCATATTTAAATCCTGACTGACATTTATTACTTGGATGACATTAAACCACTCATTTCATATCTCCTGATTTACTTTCTTCATTGGTAAGATGAGGTAAAATCTAGCCATGATGGCTCCAGAGGTCTCTTACCACTCCACCATCCAGTTCTTTAGTCCAGATGGTTTGAGCCACCAGCCAGGGGACCCCTTGTTAACTGGCACATCACAGTTGTGCCAGAAGAAGGAAATGTCCTTGTACTTTTTCCCCTCTGCTGAGAGTCCTTCCCAGGAACACAGGTTGAGGGAACTAAGGTAAACAAAATGTCTAAAAAAAACCTGTTTTATTTATTATTATAGCTTTTTATTTATAAGATATACACATGGGTAATTTTACACCACTGACAATTGCTAAACCTTTTGTCCCAATTTTTCCCTCCTTCCTTCAACCCTCCTCCCCCAGATGGTAGGTTGACCAATACATATTAAATGTATTTTATACAGTTACTAGCTGTGTGACAATGGACAAGTCGTGATGGGTTTTTTTTGCCTCAGTTTACTCAACTGTAAAATGGGGATAATGGCTATTGTGAGGATCAAATGAGAAAATATTCATAAAAATGTTTGACACAGAACCTGGCACAGAGTGTGCACTATAAATGTTAAAGTATAAATTAAATACAATATATGTATACATGTCCAAACAGTTAAAAAATAAAACTGTTAAAGCTGACCAGTATAGGTCCAGTATGTGGGCTGTATATGTTTGTGTGTGTGTGTGTGTGTGTGTGTGTGTGTGTGTGTGTGTGTGTGTGTTCAGAATCACCAGTTTATTTATTTTGGATAGGATTATCATTTTATTTCTTTGAGATCTCTCAAAACCTGTTCATTATCCAGCATCAGGATTTCCTTTTAAAAAAATGAAAAAAAAAACTCATCGAGATATCTCCTCAGAATTTGAAATCGCCCCACACAGCAAAGCCTCTGGATGAAGCTGAACTAAGCCTCAGACAATAGCAAACCCTCTCTCCCCCTTCCTTCTCAACCTCTGGAAAACAAGACCCCCAGAAAGAAAGACATCAAATAAATCCCAGTCTCCAGAGTTTCTGCTGGGGGTATGTGCTTAATCCCTTCCCCGTCTCTGTGTCTATTCAGGTGCCTCTAGGGATAAACTAGGCTGGGCTACCACTCAGGCCCTGGCCTTTTATAAATAACATCCAGGCAAGGGTGGACACTGGGGAGGTTTCCAGTTGGAATCCGTGCTCTGAGCTCCCCACCAGAGCAGCAGAAAGCTAAGGACTGCCTGACGTGGGGCTGAATGTGATCCCCCGATTGTGTTTTTTTGGGGGGGCTACTATGTCCAGTATAAAAGACCAAAGCTTAGAGTTAGCCCTTGGTATATTGAAAAGATTTTTTTTTCTTTTACTTAGCTGCTTGATTGGATTACTTGCCATCGAGGGGAGGAGGGAGAGGGGGAGAGAGGGAGGAAAATTTGGAACACAAGGTTTTACAGGGGTGAATGATGGGAAACTATCTTTACGTGGGTTTCGAAAAATAAAAAGTTATTACTTAGCTGCTTGGCAGCACACCTTGGTGGCTTGTGAGTGGCCTGTGGGAGCTTAGAACACAATGCAGAGATGAAGCCTTCACTAATAAGCAATCATGTCCTTCCCGGTTCCCTCCCCTGCCTCCCACTTCCAACCTGGATTGTTGGTCAGATTTCAGATATGAGCGATTGCCCAGGAAAACTTTCAGAATCCTAAATGAGAATGGAAAACAATACAGCTATTGTCCAATACTGGGCTGATTATACCCTAGTCTGAGGGCAGTGGTTTCAGTTATACCATTAGGAAAATCTGGCTCATCTGGAACCTTGAGGATGGAAGACTCCCCCAGGCCTGTAAATATACCACCCATGCCCTTGGAGAACAATCCATGATTGTTCCAAAAGACATAGTTTCTCTTGTGGAATGTTTGGAAACAAAATTTCTAAAAAATGAAAGTGTTAAGGCTGGCCAGTACATGTCCTCTGTGTGTGTGTGTGTGTGTGTGTGTATGTGTAGAGAAGTGCTTGACTGCCTTTAAATGAGACCAATGAAGTGGACATGAAGTGTGAGTACCAAAAGAAGCCCAAGAACAGGTCTGGAGACATCGAGAGGGCGATAATAAAGATAATTAACATTTTTCGAGTGCCTATCATGTGCCAGGTACTGTGCTAAGTACTTTACAATCATTTAACCCTTGGAGATAATTGCTACTATCAAATCCCCCTCATTTTACAGATGAGGAAATGGCAGAGGTGATATGACTTGCTTAGAGTCACCCATCCAAGAGTATCTGAACTTAGATTTGAACTCAATTGTTGGGACCCTCTCTTCCCAGAATCAGCCAGAATCAGGATAATCAAAAATCTTTATTCTTGGTCTTTTGTGGTCAAGGTCAGGGGATTAGGACTAACAAGCTCCACACCTCCTTCCTCTCTCCACACCTCCTTCCTCTCTCTCCACACCTCCTTCCTCTCTCTCCACACCTCCTTCCTCTCTCTCCACACCTCCTTCCTCTCTCTCCACACCTTCTTCCTCTCTCTCCACACCTCCTTCCTCTCTCTCCACACCTCCTTCCTCTCTCTCCACACCTCCTTCCTCTCTCTCCACACCTCCTTCCTCTCTCTCCACACCTCCTTCCTCTCTCTCCACACCTCCTTCCTCTCTCTCCACTGCCAGGAGAATGCCTCAATTTCCTCTTCCTACTCCACCCACTCATGCCACTTCCCCTTTTTTGTCCACACCCACTGATCCAGCCAGCACCAAATAGTTGGGGAGGGTCATCCTTCAAACATGTGAATAGAGAATTAATTATCCAATTGGCAATTAGTCTCACATGCTCCATTATCCAAGTGCATTTGCTCAGTTGTAGCCCTTTACACTCAGTTCTTTCCAACTTCAGGCTTGGCACCTTATCCATTGATTCCTCTTGCTGCCCCCAGGAGTTGCTGCTTGCAGGTGAATTGTGATGATATATACCTGATAGGCTTCAGAGAGATGGGAGCATGTATGGCTATTCTGGAACTGGTTCTGGTCTCCTAAAAACATTGTTAGGAGAAGCCAGAAGTGGCAGGATCTTCCAGAGCCACCAGAGTTTCATTTCTCTCAATCTGTTTTCTCTTAGTTTGACTCCTTGGCTGATGGCATCCAGTGAGAGACATTTTTGGAAAGAAGAGACATTGTGTCCTTGTCACTAAAGACCAACAAATGGCCCTCTGCCATGGGCCTCTGTCTTTGGTGATAAGTGAAGGGATTAGACTCTGTACTTGATGGGTTTTGAAATGTCCGGTAAGTGAGCCACTGGGCATTGTTTCATTTGGATGTGGGAGCCAACTTAGCTTTGGTGACTTAAAAATGACTTTTGAGATCCAGCTCAGGGCTAGTTTATATAAGCACTCATTTGGCAGCTATGCTCAAGTGGATGTGAATTTGGTGGGACCGATGTTATTTGGATAAGAATGAATAAACCCTCTTCAGAAACCGAGAGAACATGCTTGAGGTGATGGTGGGTAGGCTAAACCTCTCCTTCTGTTCTTGCCATACCATCATCGTCAAATATGTTTTAACCTTACTCTTCCAGGGCCAAGTAGGCTACAATTGTCCCTTAGAGTTCTAGCAGATACCCTGAGAGGTTTTAGAGTATCTAATTTTCTCATTCTATTGGTTCAAACCCCTACTGGTTGTGTTTCCCCACTATTAAATGCCAGCTTGCCAGTTCTACTTAACCATTCACCCAGCTCCCCAGTTCTATTTAACTCTTTACAAGCTTTTACAAAGGGGTATATACTTTAAAGATATCTCTAAAGTACAAATATCCCTCCCTTAACATGTTTGGGGCACATCCTCTCCATCTCTTGGGAAACAAGGCTCATTATTCTTTTTTTTTCTTTTTTTTTATTAATTTTTATAATTATAACATTTTTTGACAGTACATAAGCATAGGTAATTCTTTTTTTACAACATTATCCCTTGTACTCCTTTCTGTTCCAAATTTTTCCCCTCCTTCCCTCCACCCCCTCCCCTAGACAGCAGGCATTCTCATACATATTAAATATCTTATAGTATATCCTAGGTACAATATATATGTGCAGAACCAAATTTTATTGTTGTTGTTGCAAAGGAAGAATTGGATTCAGAAGGGCTCATTATTCTTAATACAATTTCCAAGTAACATTGGTCCCACCAAGTTCATTATAGATCATATTAGCAGCAATAGTCCCCCCCCCAGGTAGTTTTTACCTCTAAAAATATTGAGATATTCCTTGAAAGTGTTACTCTCTCTACTCATCACATCTCTTGGCTTTTCTGAATCCCAGCCAAAGTCCTACCTTGTACAAGAAGCCTTTCCCAATTCCCCTTCACACTAGTGTCTTTGCTTTAGTAATTGTGTGTGTCTGTGTGTATCTGTGTGTGTGTGTGTGTGTGTGTGTGTGTGTGTGTAGCATGTTGTCTCCTGACTTTTGCCTTTGTAACTCAAACCCTTAGTATAGTTCCTGGTACATAGTAGGTGCTTAATAAATGCATGTTGACTAACTGAGTATAAAATATCCAAGATGAGTTCTAAGTTTAATTGACAGGTCAAGCAATATTTAACCTGGTTCAGTTGCCTTCTCTTGTGACTAAGTAAATCTATTTGTGTTAGCTGTTGAATAACTTATGAGGGTCTCATTTTGTTCTAATGTCATTGTTTGGGCCCAAAATGAATGTAAATTGCAATTCTTTCTCTTTTGGTCAGAAACCCTAAGAGTCTTCTTCTCACTGGCTAGATTTTTTTTGACTAGATAAGAGAGGTCATTCTTTACCTGAATTATCATTGAATAGGAATAGCCTCAGAAAAACGGAGACCTGTTAAGGATTTTAGCTTAAAAAGGCTAATGGAATCCACTGCATCCATGGCCATCTCCAGTCATCCTGATTCTATTTGGCCAATGGACCAAGATGGCTCTGGAGGGGAAAGTGAGGCTGATGACTTTGCACAGCCCTCCCTCACTTAGAACTGATTCACTAGCATGTCATGACATCACCTTCCTGAAGTCATGGTTCTCTTGAGAACGAAGGACAAACAATACTAACGACAACATTATCTAACCTAAATGATCAGGACCTGACTTGAGTTAGGGCCAGTCCCAAACAAGTGCCGGAAGAGTACTCATCTCAGATAAGCTGGGATGGATCCCAAAGGCCATTCCTTGTTACTTAAGGCACCAGAGCTAAGCCAGCTGTAAAAGCCACATGACAAAATGCCCAGATATTCCCTCTCCTGACCTTTCAAAACTTACAAGGGTGGAGTTCTTAATCCTTTCACTTAGAACAGAAAAGAGACCAAGTACAGAGGCATGTTTTATGGAGCCACATGTTAGCTTTAGTTAGCTTTAAGGATCCCCTTAAGATGCTGTCTCTGACTGGACACTGTCAATAAAGGACCCAGATAAGAGTGAGTAACTGAAGAGGAAAGATTAGTGGCTCTGGAAGGTACTCAGGGATCTGGCGATGTAGTCAATTGAGAAGTCTCTTCAAGCAAAGCTTTTGGAAGACTGGAATGAAGTACAGAATATCTCTGAATGCTCGCCACTCTCTCAGGTGCTCCACTACATACCATACAGGTGACTCTGCTAGAGGCAGGCGTCTTCATGTGGTGAGAGGCATCAGATGCCCTCTGAGCTCATGCCCAATGCCTCTTACACTTATATTTAGAAGAATAAAGTACTTTAAAGGTCATCTGAACCAACTCTTTCTTTTTATAGATGAGGAAATTGAATCCCAGGAAAGTTAGGAGATTTACTCTCAATTAAGTAGCAAGCAGGCGAATGAGTTGGCATTCAAAGACAGAGCCACATTTCTCTCTGCTGTGCCATACCGATGGAAGATCTGATTTTGAATTTTGACTCTGCATAATGCTAAGAAGGGCACAAAATTTCCAGGCTTAGTTTTCTTCTCTGTAAATAAAGTGGTTGGGACTAGGATATCCCCAAGATCCAAGGGAGAAAGGAAGGAATGAAGGAAGAGAGGAAGCAAGAAAGAGAGGAAGAGAGGAAAAAGGAAGGAATGAAGGAAAAGAGGAAAAATAAAGGAAGGAATGAAAGAAAAAAGAGGAAGGAAAGGAGGGAAGGAAAGGAAGGAAAAGAAAAAAGAAAGGAATGAAGGAAGGGAAAGGAAGGAAAAGAAAAAAAAGGAAGGAAGGAAGCAAGAAAGGAAGGAAGAAAGAAAGAGAGGAAAAGAGGGGAAAAGGAAGGAATAAAAGAAGGAAAAGAGGAAAAAAGAAAGGAAGGAATGAAAGAAAAAAGAGGAAGAAAGGAAGGAAGGGAAAGGAAGGAAAAGAAAAAAGAAAGAAAGGAAAGAAGGAAGGAAGGGAGGAACAGAAGGAAAAGAAAAAAGGAAGGAAGGAAGGAAAGAATGAAAAGAGGAAGGAAGGAAGGAAAGAATGAAAAGAGGAAGGAAGGAAGGAAGAAGGAAAGGAAGGAAAGAAGGAAGAAAAATAAATAAAGGAAGGTCACTTTCTGATTGACAGCTCTTCTACAATGAAGCCAAAGATGAATTCATCCCTGTCCAGGCTGGGCTGCTGCCTCAGCTGAAGAGAACTTTTTATTTTTTAGGCAGGCCCCTAGGCTGGGTATTTTCTTCACTGCTTCCTTCCCGCTTTCTAACTTCCTTTGTAAGTACTGTCTCCTTGTTCTGACACTTACTTTCTGAACCCCAGTTTCATCATCTTAAAATGTTAGGGATGAGAGTGTCAGATGGCCGTCTGAAATCAGGAAATAATGCAGAGAGGCTGTGGCACTATGTGTGTACAGGACCAGACTTGGAGCCAAAAGGTTCTGGGTTCAAATCCTACTTCGGACAATCACTATGTTCCCCAGGCAAGTTACTAAACTTTTCTGAACTTGTTTCTTTATATAAAAATGACAAGTTTGAACTACATGATCTTTAAAGTCTTTTCCAGTACTAATCTAGGACCTTCTACTAAACTGTAGATGGATTGGCAGAGAGAGTTCCCACACTGGAAATTCCCTATACTGATGAAATCACTGATCTCTAATCAGGTAAAAAAGCTATACTATCGACGGCAACAACAGAAATAATGATTTAAGATTGTAACGTGCTCTCCTGGCAGTTACAATTACTAGTCTGTCCTAGACCCACCAGAGTACCTTTGACCACTGTCCTCTGCAGTGTGAACTCTACCCGGCTCGCCTCCTCTGAGGCCTTCAAAGGTCTCTGGCCACAATCTCTTGAATCTATAGCTTAATAACCGGTAGCGCACTCAAGAACAGCCACGTGTAATCTTAAAAGCCTTTATTATACCTACTCACTTAATGCCCTGACTTGATGCCCTGACTTGTTGGTTCCTGAGTGAACACCTGGTCAGAAGACCCACGTGTTCACTACCAAAATCCTTACCTCTTTTGGCTATCCATCTTGGCTTGGCCACCCAGGCTGGGAAGCCAGGGTGAAGAGCGCCAGGTTAAAGAGGGCGACTGCTGCCTGCAGTGGGCTTATAAAGGGCCTGTGAGGTCACACACACAGCCAATCAGCGAGAGAGTCACCCATTACAAAGCTATCTCAAAATGGACAGGATCCCACCTACAAGGCAGTCCTAATATCCACAGAAATTACTTCCGGGCCTCAATGATGCGCTGTGGTGCAGCCCATTTAAAGGGCCCTTACATAAGATCATATTTAGTCCATACCTCCTCATTTTACAGATAAAGAGCCTGAGGTCAGAATAGTACCATGATCTCACTATACTAGGATGACTCTGGAGGAGAGAGGGAGGCTGATGACTTTGCATAGATGTGCTTCATTTAAATCCAATTCAGATACAAGTCAAGTACTTCCTAATTAATTGCACCTCTTTGAGGAGGAAGGATCACTACCACAACCACCACCACTACATCACATAGCTAGTATCATGGCAAGATTTGAATCCAGAACTTTATGGTTCCAAGTCCAATGCTCTCTCTAACAGCTTACACTGCCTCTATCTTTTCCTAGTTTCAAACATCTGTCTTGAACTATTTTGCTTCTCTCTAGTTGACCTTGAGCACAATTAAACTACCCCTAACTCAGTGTTCCCAATTTATACCCCGATTCCCTGCCTGTTGTCTCATACATGTGACCCATCACTCCTCCTGGTTTTAAAGCTTACACACACACACACACACACACACACACACACACACACACACACACACACACAATTCTGGGGATACTTTGGGAAAATCCACTGCTTTGGAGTTCTGAGATGCATCACAGGGGACACAGCTGTTTGTTCATCTGGGGGAAATTAAGGGTGGAACCTAGGGGCGATGCAAGTTCTACCTCGGTTTGTATTGAATTCTTGGGACATTGTAGATCACTTTATTCCTGGCAGAGTGGAGGAGCCTTGAGGGATTCATAGGACTTCCACAAATTTGTCTGTGTTTGGGAGGGTAATGAGCTGTTCAGTTTCCATGTCCAGGTTCTGGCTTGGAGCAGGGTACAGCATCTGTTACCTGGAGACTGATGATGCCCTTGTGGGGCAGAGAAGTTCTAGCCATCCTGAGCTAGAGGCTGAGTCCACCACTGTCCCAGATGGGGCTGCCCAGCTCTTCCTTTAGTGGAAACAAAAACTAAGAAAGAGTAACACTTCTCACGTGCCCCTTTGGGCTCTTACATCCTTCTTCTGTCATGGCCCCAGGATTGGTTCCACTTTAGACTGTGAAATTTGATCTCTAATTGATAGAATATTATATCTGAAATTAGATAGACTTGAGTTTGAATTTTATCTCAGACACTAACTGTATGAACCTAGACAAGTCACTTTACTTCTGTCTGCCTCAGTTTTCTTGTTGGTCAATGGACATAATAATAGCCTCTACTCACCTAGATTGTTGTGAGGATCAATGAGATGCTTGTAAAGTTGTATTCTGCAAATCTTGAAGTTATAAATGTTGGCTACCAATGAAGGTAGCCTACCTGTGCCAGACCTAAAACTATTACAAAGCAGCAGTCATCAAAACTCTTGGTATTAGCTAAGAAATAGAGTAGTCAATAAGTGGAATAGGTTAGGTTTACAAGACAAAATGGTCAATGACTATAATAACCTTGTGTTTGGCAAAGTCAAAGACCTCAGCTTTGGGGATAAGAATTCATTATTTGATAAAAACTGCAGGGAAAAATTGGAAACTAGTATGGAAGAAAGTAGGCATTGAGCCAAACTTAACACTATATAGCAAGATAAAATAAAAATGTGCTCATGATTTAGACATACATAAAGAGTGATACTATAAGCAAATTAGAAGGACAAAGGATAGTTTACCTCTCAGATCTGTGGAGAAGGCAGGGATTTGTGACCAAAGAAGAACTGGAGCTCATTATTGAACACAAAATAGATAATTTTGATCTATTGAGTTTAAAAGTTTTTGTACAAATAAAATTAATATAGACGAGATTAAAAGAGAAGCAATAAACTGGGAAAACATTTAACATTCAATAGTTCTGATAAAGGTCTCATTTCTAAAATATATAGAGAATTGACTCAAATTTATAAGGTGATAAATGGTCAGAGGATATGTGTGACCAGACAATTTTCAGATGAAGAAATTGAAACTATTTCTAGTCATATGAAAAGATGATCTTAATTACTATTAATTGGAGAAATGCAAATTAAGACAACTCTGAGGTACCACTACACACCTCTCAGATTGGCTAAGATGGCAGGAAAAGATAATGATGAATGTTGAAAGGGATGTGGGGGAAACTGGGTCACTAATGCATTTTTTGTGGAATTGTGAATGAATCCAACCATTCTGGAGAGCAATTTGGAACTGTGCTAAAAGACTATCAAACAGTGAATACCCTTTGATCCAGCAGTATTTCTACTGGGCTTGTATTCCAAAGAGATCTTAAAGGAGGAAAAGAAACCCACCTGTGCAGAAGTGTTTGTGGCACTCTTTATGTAGTGGCAAGAACCTGGAAACTGAGTGGATGCCCATTGGTTGGGGATGGATGAATAAGTTATGGCATATGGATGTTATGGAATATTATTGTTCTGTAAGAAAGAATCAGCAGGATGATTTCAGAGAGGCCTGGAGAGACTTACAGGAATTGATGCTACATGCAATGAACTGAACCATTTTCTGGGTATATGGCAACAGCAAGATTATACAATGATCATTTCTGATGGATGTGGCTTTTCTCAATGAGAACCATCTATACCCACAGAGAGGATTATGGGAACTGAGTGTGGATCACAACATAATATTCTCACTTCTTTTGTTGTTGTTCACTTGAATTTTATTTTCTTTCTCATTGTTATTCCTTTGTGATCACATTTTTCTTGTGGAGCAAGATGATTATATAAATATACATTCCTATATTTGCTTTACACATATTTTTACCATATTTAACCTATATTGTATTACTTGCCATCTAGAGGAGGGGATGATGAGAAGGGGGCACAATGTTGAAAAATGTTTGCAAAGGTCAATGTTGAAAAGTTATCTTTGTATATGTTTTGAAAATAAAAAGCTTCAATTAAAAAAAGTAAAGCTATTAATGGAAGCTCAAAAAATAAATGCTGGCTATGATGATGAAGATGATGGCAGTTGGGAAGTAAAAGGAGGAATTCATTGAAGCTGGCTTGGATATATTGGGCCACACGAAGCTGCCACCAATTAAGACCCCAAGGCAAAGAATGCTCAGACTAAAAGGCTCTTATCCTCTTACGAGATGGCTTCTCATCCAGGCAAATTGGATGCCCAAAGTCTCAAAAATGATAAACATCCAAGATATTTGGAGTCAGAGCCTTCTGAACTTTCAAGTTTGCTTTTTCGAACAAATCAGTGAAATACAGTTCTCTCTCATCCCTTCTCTTCATTCTTCTCCTCTCCTTATTCTTCTCTTCCCTTCATTCCTTCCATTCCCTTGTCTAATTCCTTTTCTCTTCTCTTTTCATTCCTCTCCTCTTCTCATTCTTCTCCTCCCCTCATTCCTTCCCTCTTCTGTCCTCATTCTCCTCTTTTTTCCTCCTCATTCTTCTTCCTCCATTCCCCTCCTCTACTCATTTCTCTCCTACTCTCCTCTCTCCTTCTCACTTGACTCTCTCCCATAATGATATGATATTTTTAAGCACTTTATAGTTACTAAGCACTTTATTTCACTTGCAGTTTTGCTATACAGTCTGAGTAGCTCAGGTTCCATCATCTCCCTTTTGCAGATGGGAATAATTGAAATGGGTACAATAACATGTCCATAAACCTTTTCAGCCCGAAGTAAACAAGAAGACAGTCAAGTTGGTTAAATTACTTGTAACGTTAGTCAGTTTGATTTTGATTTCCTTCCTGATTTTTGTCATATTCATTCCTTTGGGTAAACACAACCTGAATTCAAGTTTGTAGCACTACAGTGCTCTTGGATTCACATTCAATTTTGTTTCACAAGCACTAATTATGCTCTCTACAAGATACTATTCCTGATGTTGGGGATTCAAAGGTAAAAATAAAAGAGTCCCTTCTCTTAAGAAGCTTATATTTTAATGGAGAAGCAACATGTCCACAGAAAAGAAAATATTATAGACACACAAAGATGTATATTTATAAATGTATAAAGGCACATCTCATTTCATGGTGTTTTGCTTTATTGTACTTTCTGGGCCATTGTGGTTTTTGTAAATTGAAAGTTTTTGGTTGCCCTGCATTTACATCACATCTAGGGATCATATTTTCCTAATTCTCACAAGACTTAACATATTTTTCATTATTATTAAATCTGTTATAATGAGCTGTGATCAGTGATCTTTGATGTTACGATAGTGATTGTTTTGGGGCATCAGAAACCATGTCCATATAATATGCAAACTCAATCAATAAATGTAATATGTATTCTAACTGCTCCACCAATCTGCCATTCCCCATCTCTCTCCCCCTCCTTAAGCCTTTCTATTCCCTAAGACACAACAATATTGAAATCAGATCAATTAATAACCATATTATAATCTCTCAGGGTTCAAGTGAAGAGTCTATGTGGCCAACTTCATTGTTACTGTAAATTATTTAAAAATTGCCACAGCTTTCCCAATTGTCAAAGATCATCACCCTGATCAATTGGCAGCCATCAACATGGAGGCAAGATCCACCACCAGCATAAAAAATAAAAATTCTTAAATCTCAGATGATAGTTAGCATTTTTAACAATAAAATATTTTAATCAAGGTATATACATTGTTTTATTAGATATAATTTTATTTTACACTTAATAAGCTATAGTATAATTTAAATATAATTTTATATATGAATGAAATTAAAACATTCACGAGACTTACTTATTGTAATATTCTCTTATTGTAGTTGTCTGCAACTAAATCCACAATATGCCTATAATACATTCCTACACTGACAAAAAAAAAGTAATATAAAGGATTATTTCCTTTCACTCAATCGTAGTCAATCATTAAACACTAACTAAACACCTACTATGTGCCAGGCACGGTGCTAAGAATTGGGGAGATGAAGACAAAAGGCCATCCTTGCCCACAAGGAGCTCACATTTCTCTTTAGGAAAATCACTTTAGTGGATGAATGGAAAAATGATTGCATTTGGAGAGACTTGAAACAAGGCAGATGAGGAGAAGAGATGGTATATTAGAGAGATTCTGCAAAGGTAAAATTGACAGGCCTTGGCACCATATTGGGTATGGAGGCTGGGAGAGAGTGAAGAGTCCAGAATGACTTCTACATGGTGAGCCTGAGGGACTGTGTTGCTCTCTACAAGTAATAAGGTGGGGGTAGGGAGGAGAAAGCTCAGGAGGATAGATAATGAGTTCTATTTTGGACAGAATGACTTTAAGATTTCTACTGGACATCCAGTCTGAAAGTCAATTGGACATATGAAATCAGAAGTCAACAGAGAGATTGGGGCAAGAAAAATAAATTTGAGAATCATTAAAATAAAGATGGTCATTAAATCTATGAGAATTAATGAGATCACCAAATGAAGTAGGATAGAGAGAGAAGGGAACAGATTCTAGGATGGAATCCTGAGAGACATTTACTATTATAGAGTGATCTGGAAGAGGATCAAGTAAAGGAGACAGAGAGGGAATAGTTTTAAACTCTAAATACTCTGACTTCTGCCCTCATTCCATTGAAACTGTGTTCTCCAAAGTTACCAAGGTTCCCTGTGACTGTTACAGTTAATGCTCTTTTATCACTCTTCATTCTTTTGGACCTCTCTGTACAAAGTCAGAGGCAATGTAATTAAGTGCCCAGAATCTTCCAGAAACTGTGCTAAGCTAGTACTGGCAGCACAAAAAAGGCAGAAGGCAGTCAGGAAACTCACAGTCCAATGGAGGAAAATAATGCAGAATAAGAAGCCGTGATTTTATCCAAGAACTTTTTCTCTTTAGTTTTTGGAGATACTGCTCTTTCCTGGTTCTTCTCCTGTCTGAGTAATGAATCTTTCTCAATTTTCCTTTGATGTGTCTTCATTCAAGTCATACCCACTTCCTATGGCTCTATGACAGGTCCTCTTCTCATTCTATACATTCTGACTATTCCTTCCACATCCTAGAAGTTTGGGGCACAATCTGTAAATTCCATGTAAAAATTTTTGGCCCTCCCTTTATACCAGAGAAGAAGTCTGAATTTTTTTGTTTCTTTTTATGGGTTATTTGTAATACCTTAAGAGATAAAAATATGTTGATATTATACACTAATATTTTTATTTTAGATTTTACTATATATTATATATATATCATATTATATATATATATTATATATATTATATTTTATTATACAACATTTCTGAATTTCTAGATTTTTTCTGTGTTTTTGCCAGCCTTTGCATGTTTTCTGTAACCCCTTCTAAATTCCCATAGACTTTCTTATTCTGACCCATGATGTATTAAAACCCTGATGTCACCACGTGTGTCTCCAAGTCATGATATGTAAGGGATAACTGTATTGTGTTTGGTGATCTCATCAGCTCCCACAATTCTATTTTTCCTCTAACCACTCTCCTGAACTTCATTCTCTAATCATCAGACATCTATTAGACACCTTGAATTGAATTTCCCATAGATATTGCAAACTAAACATGTTCAAATTCAATTATCTTCCCCCAAAAAACCTTCTCCTCACCTGAATTTGAGGGCACCATCAACATCCTACTTACTTAGGCTTACAGTCTTAGTATTATTTCCATTCTCACTAGCCTGTTGTCAAGTCTTGTCATATCTACTCTTACAACATCCGATAGACTCACCTTTCTTTTTTCCCACTCATTTAACTACCACCCGGAGACATCTCATATCTGGTCTATTGCCGTAGTCTTTTGGTTGACCTCCTCAACTGAAACGTCTTTCTACTCCAATCCAACTTCCCTTCAGTTGTCTAAGTGGTTTTCCTAAAGCCCTTATCTAACCATGGAGTTCCTTCACCTTCTCCACTCAGTACACTCTAATGAAATCTGAAGTCCTTTTTGGCATTTAGTGCCTTCACAAGCTGGCCCCTTTTTACCTTCTCAGACATTTTACATTTTATCTTCTTCCATTTACTCTATGATCCTATGACACTAGTCTCGATTTCTTAATGGCCACCCTTCTGTACAATCCCCCATTTCTGAAATCTCTACTCCCCTAATTGTCTTTGATGGTTGAAATGCTCCCCTTCTTCACCTCTGCATCTTAACTTCCTTCAAGATACAGCTCAGGAGATAGCTCTGCATCCCCTTTCCCTCCTCTACATTATTTACCTTCTTCAATACCATATACACACCTTATGTGAATTTTAATACATCATGTCTCTATCATCAGAGTATGAGCTCTTTGAGGTCAGGGATCATCTTTTTCTCTTTATTTATATTCTCAGAGTTCAGCCTGGGGCCTGCACCTTGTAAGGTATCAATAACGACTTGTGAAAATCAAATATGTTGAACAAAACTTTTATTTTGAAGGATTTGTGATCTTAGAGGTAAGAATATTTTACTCTTATATTATACATTGTAGCTCCTTTATGCCCTTATTTCCTGTGTGATAATTATCCATCTTTCCATAAATTCTTCAAGAAATAATAACAATAATAATAGTAATAAATTTTTGTTCAATCGCTTTCTCATCAGCAAGTTGCTGAAGGCCCCAATTAAGTTAGGTGACTTGCCCAAAGTAATTAATGCAGCCAATAAATAATGTGTCAGAAACTGGCCTTGGATCCACATCTTTCTGGCTATAGCTTTTAGTCCTTGCTGCCACAGCCTTGGGGTGAGGTGATCTGTAAGAGTGATTCTTTAGAAATCATACTCCATGATTCAAAGCCATCTAGCATTCGAGGGAAGACACAGATATTAAAAAGATAGGTTTCTGTGACACTGAGTGTATCGGAGGCAGTGAAAATGTGATTTAATAAAAGCATATACAGAAAAAGTGGCAAGCTCTATGAGTAGATGGTGACTAGCTCCCCAATTGTCTGGGAGAAAACCCATAACAATTTTAGCCCAAATCCTTTCTCGATAACCCTCTATTGCCTTCACTCCCCTTAATCTTAGTGCCCTCTTCTTACCTCTTCAGTAGGATTTTATTCCCAGAATACCATCATCTTCATAGAATCATAAACTCACAGCTGGAAAGGTTCTTACCTTGAACACCACTAGGGACAACTCAAATCTGACCAGGAATCCTCTTTATAACATTCTGTCCAGAGACCATGGTGAGGTTGTGAGGTAGAAAGGGTACAGTTTTAGGAGTAAGAGGACCCTCATTCAAATGTTAACTTGTCATTTGCTACTTATAGGACATTTGATCTTTTTAGCCCTTGGTTTCCGTATCTGAAAATGAGGGTTCCATCAATAGAAGGTCATGGCAGATTTGTCTCATTTCCCTTCTTGACAAGGATACTAGATTAGTAGAACAGGATAATTTTGTAGATGTAATTTATAAATGGAGAGGGTAAATGCAGGTAAGACACTTAGCCAATTTGTAGAAGACTCAAAACTAGAAGAACTATTATTTTGGGAGAGATAGTGACAGAAACATAGAGGCAGACAGATATGTACAGAAAGAGACAGAGAGACAAAGAGAGAGACAGAGAGAGAGAGAGAGAGAGAGAGAGAGAGAGAGAGAGAGAGAGAGAGAGAGAGAGAGAAAGAGAGAAGACACTGACATAGACAGAGAGACTTTACTTGCAATTATAAATTTTATAGGTAAAAATGTGGGTGGAATATCCAGATAGTAAATTGTATTAAAAAAGAGAAAAGAGCTGGGGCTTTTAGTAGACCCTAACTTCAATATGAGTCATCAGTACGATATGGCAGATAAAAAAGCCTACAATATCTTATAATATGCATATTCTAAGGTAGTATATCAGTCTTTATGCTTCCCTGCTCAGACCACTTCTAGACTAATATATTCACCAGATTTTAGGAAGGACTACAAATTTGGAAAGCTTCTGTTAGGAGGGTTGGTTGAAGGCTTTGAGGCTGCATTATATGCAGAGTAGTTGAAAGAGTTGGGCTTTTTTTAGCCTGGGGAAGAACAGGAATGTGTAGACTTTTTAAAAGTCAAGCATAGATTTAGAGATGAAAGTGATTCTCTTTGTCATCTGATCCAAATCCTTCATTTTATAGTTGAGAAGATTAAAGTCACATGAGTATTTTAAGTGTACCAATTAGGATTTGAATTCATGTCTTTTAACCCGAAATTGAATGGAAGAAGTATTAGCCTTCTTCTATTTGGCTCCACAAGGGATAACGAGGAGGAAGAGATCGACAAAGGAGAAAAGTTGACAAAGAGAACTATTGGAGACATTTTCTAACACTAAGAGCTTTCCAAATTCTGACTGGGTTTCCTCTAAAGTCACTAAAGGTTTTCAGTTGAAGATGATGCTTTGTTGGGAAGTTGTAGAAAGGATTTCTGTTCAGGTAAAGGTCACTTAGGGTCCATTTTCTACTGAGAAATTCTATAAAGGGAATCTAATTTGGTCATAAGAGACTAGAGCAGTGGTCCTCAAACTTTTTAAATAGGGGCCAGTTCACTGTCCCTCAGACTGTTGGAGGTCCGGACTATAGTAAAAACAAAACTTCACACTCTGTCTCCGCCCCTTAGCCCATTTGCCATAACCAGCAGGCCGCATCTGGCCCGTGGGCCGTAGTTTGAGAACCCCTTGTAGAGAGTTCCCTGAGCAAGCTTGGTGTCTGGAGTGTTAGCTTGGAAAGCCATATATTGTCAAAAGAATACAATATTATCACGAGAATTAAGTCCAAAAAGAGAACCAGTTGAGTCCTATAAAATGGAGGTTTGGCTCACATTTCCACCATACTATATAGTTTTTTGGGGTTTGTTTTTTTTTGCATTTCTTTAATAAATAGTGATTTATTTTACTTTTTAAATTAATTTTATAATTATAAATTTTTTTGACAATATATATGCATGAGTACTTTTTTTTATAACATTATCCCTTGTATTCATTTTTCCAAATTTTCCCCTCCCTCCCTCTACTCCCTCCCCTAGATGACAGGCAATCCCATGCATTTTACATGTGTTACAGTTTAACCTAGATACAATATATGTGTGTAAATCCCATTTTCTTGTTGCACGTTAAGTATTAGATTCCGAAGGTATAAGTAACCTGGGTAGATAGACAGTAGTGCTAACAATTTACATTCATTTCCCAGTGTTCCTTCTCTGGGTGTAGTTGTTTCTGTCTATCATTGATCAACTGAGTTGGAGCTTCTTTATGTTGAAGATATCCACTTCCATCAGAATACGTCCTCATACAGTATTGTCATACGATATAGTTAACCACCAGATGGCCTGGATGGCTTAAGGGCTATGGGGATTTATACATATACATATATACATGCATACATACATACATATAAATGTATATATATATATATATGTACATATATATCTTTATATCTACATACAAAGATATATATGTATATATGTACATATATATATGTACATATATATACATACATATATATATATATATATATATATATAATGCACTCCCTCTCCATCTCTGCCTCATCAAATTCCAAGCTTTCTTCAAAGTATGACTTAGATTTCACCTCCTATAATTTTCCTTTCCTAATCTTCCTACCATTCTGAAATATATTTGTGTTACTCAATAAATCCTTTGCAGGTACTTACCAGTGTATATGTTAAATTGCCCTAGGAGAAAGTAATCTCTTCTAGATGGAGGACTGTCTTTGTGTTGTTATCATGCCCAGTAGCATGTCTTATGTAGAGTATGTGTTTAATAGATGTTTACTCATTCATTTAACATGCATTTATTAAACACCTATGAAGAGTCCTTTGTGCATTTGAATAGTTCCATTTGGGTAAGAGATCCAGGTCACAGCAGCAGTGGGATGCAATAGTTCTCCAATTCTTTATTAGCATAAATAATTCAGACATTGGTACCTTACTAAACACGGCACTGAACACAAAGAAACAATTGGATAATCTGTTCAAAGAGGTTCACAACCCGCCAAACAGCCCAAATTAGAAATACTTTTTGAGAAGTGTAGAAAACTTTATAAATATTACTGTACAAATGTACAACAGGAACCGTCAATAGACCTTGCCTTCTTTTTCTGACTGGCATTTGATTCAACTGTTTTTGTATTTTTTTTCCCCTGACAAGATGTTGGCAATATTAGAAAAGGAAAAGGGGGGGAAGAAAATAATGGGAAAAAAGGCAGAAGGATAAAGGGTGAGGAGGAAGTAAGGGATGAGGGGGGGTGGAGAAGAAAACTGCCCACAAAAGGAAAACAGAACTCAACTTTTTGTGTAACTCATTCTGCAACAGTCATCAAATATGAATGCCAAGAAAACAATGCAGCCACCAGTCTGTGTCGAACTGTACAAGATTTAGTCTTTATATATTTATATAGTATTTATATTTATATATATTTATGTATAGAAAAAGGTAACAGCATACTTTACACAGAGAGAAAGCCTTTTTTTGTTTTTAGTTTTTAGGGTTTTTTTTTTTGTTTTTTGTTTTTTGTTTTTTTTTTTTTGCAACTGACAAAGCTTCCCAAGGCCGACATCCACAAAAGTGATAAACCAAATAAAACATGCTACAAATACATGGGGTAGGAATAGCGGCGAGGGCAATCGAGCAGCTCGGAGCGCAGAAGGGGTCAACGGAGCGGGTAATAGACACAGGGGTTGTGGTTCTGTTCCCAGTTCTGCCCTGCTCTCTACCCTAAATGAGGGCACTTTTAACTGGGCTTGGGCACAGAGTGTTTATCGTGTGATGATCAAAACTTTTCTCCAGGTGTTAAAGCAGACCATGGTGCTAGAATTGGGATAGATCCCACTCTTTAAAGTCCCCCTGTGGAGCTGAACAAGGACTGCTGCACTCCTGGAATCCTGATGATGATGATGATGATGATGATGATGATGATGATGAAGAAGAGGAGGAAGAGAAGGATATAAGGATGATGGTGGTGATTGTGATAATGAGCTATCATTCATGGACCTCTTTAACATTTTCAAAGTACTTTACATTGTTAGCTCATCTGAGTTACATCCTCTAGGTATAGGCCCTCTATAGGGTTCCATTCTGGTTGTGATACTATCAAGAACATGGAACCTATGCAAATCCTTCAATAAATCAAGTGAGGTTAAAATCAATATGGCAGCAGGCCAGAAAGAAATCTCATCCCATACTTTCTTTACCTTTCTTGTACATTCTCTTTCAGTTATTGCTTCTTGGTAGACTGGGCAGTGTGATACAATGTTGACTGCTGAATTTAGAGTCAGGGGATAGGACTCTCAAGTCTCAACTCTACATTTACGACTCATGAGAAACTAAATAAGTCCTTTCCTTCTTTGAGTCTGTTTCCTCATCTGTAAAATGAGGGAGTAAGTTGAAATGATCTCTAATATCCCTTCTAATTCTCAACCTAAGATCTGATGAAGAGGCACAATTTGGACTAGATTGTCAAAGTCGTCCTTATTAATTCTAAGATTTGTGAGTTTCATGATTCTGGGGGTTGTTGCTGATCTTTGGTGTAAAAAAATGTTGAAAAGTTAGATTTCCACAGAATTATTTGCAAGTTTCAATGAAATATAAGATAATAAATAGCACTAACCAATGAGTTTTCAGAAGGAGAAACTAACTTCGCTACAAAATCCTGATAAAGGGGTCTAGAAATTCGTTTATAGGGTCAATGGAAGGGAGAAGGCTTTTCTTTATTGTGCTTATTTAATGAGGCTTTTTTCCCTCTCCTTCTCCTTCTCTTTCCCTTTCCCTCTCTGTCTCTGTCTCAACAAAACATCCCAAACTTTGAACTTGACTGGGGTCTTGTTTCTCACATTGATAACTAGGAAATATCTAGGAGTGAGGGGAGAAAAAAAGGATGCTGGGATTGGGATAAATGATGCATATTCTGCAAATACTCTTGTGCTTTAATGGTTTTCATTTTCAAAGCTAGAATTCATTAGCCAAGTGCTTACTGAAGAAGGGTTGAGTTGAATAAAGTCAAGTGAATGAACTTTGTAACTTGTATACCTGTTATTGCATTTTCCTGTTCATATCATCTCTTTCAAATTATAGTGCTGTACTGCTGATGTTTGCATAGCTTGTGGTCTACTATGGTATCCGGGTCTTCCTTCTATTCCCCTTCCTCTGCCACACCAGAGATATTTCTTCCCTAATTTTGTACCTGTAATGAATAATTGGTTTGGGGCAGGAGGTTCTTATACTTGTCTATGGAAAACTCAAAGTCATTAAGGTTCCTGACCTTGTAACTTCTGCTTTTCACCCCCTGAACCATACATATTCTCCTGGAAAGAATCACTGAATCATCTACTTAAGGGAGAACCTCCCATGAGACACAGCAGAAGACAGGCCTTGAAGAGGAAGACAAAGCTTCTAGCAGAATATGAATTCCTTGACAGCAGGCACTGTTTATTTGGTTTTTACTATCTATAGCCCTGGCCCAGTGTTTAGTGATTGGTGCTTAGGAAATGTATATTGTGATGAAAGGGCCAGCCCCTATCACCAGAAGAAGTATCAGCAAGAGTAGCAAGAGGTTATGGGGGACTGAAAAAAGCCTTCCTAATATGAGGTGATTTGCCGAGCCAACTATGGGCCCAATACCTAGAGAGTGAGTGGGCTGGCACCATGATACATTGAAGGCAGCCCTAGCTTGATAACAACTTTCAATCTCCTTGTTAGAAAAACAGAACATCTCTCTCCTTTGTGTGTGTGTGTGTGTGTGTGTGTGTGTGTGTGTGTGTGTGTGTGTGTGTGTGTGTAATAAGATAAAAAGCCCTTCAGAGATTCACAGTCACTGACACTTCTAATACTTGTTCCCTGTGTAACCCTAGTTAAGTCACTTTTCTCAGCCTCAATTTCTTCCTCTGTATTAAGAGAGAATTGAATTAGGTGGCATCTGAAGTCCTAGAAAGATGTGAGAATGAGATTTAAAAACTGACAGAGAAACAGGAGAGAAACAGAGACAGAGAGATACAGAAACACACAGAAGGACAGATACAGAAAGAGAGAGAGAAGAGAGAGAGAGAGAGAGAGAGAGAGAGAGAGAGAGAGAGAGAGAGAGAGAGAGAGAGAGAGAGAGAGAGAGAGAGAAAGAAAAAGAAAGAAAGGGAAGACATTTAAGACTCTCTTGGGAATCTGCAACCACTTACAGAAAGTAGTGTCTGGCAGACAGTTCTCCCAGAGTAGATTTTTCTATGGATGAGTGGGCATTATTCCCACCAGTGGGATTTGAGGGGGCACAGAAGAGAGAAAATCCATTACATCTATGTCTGCATTTGGAGGACTTCACTGTGTTTGTCCTTTGTTTTTGAAGAGGACCATGAAATCAGGAAGAAAGCGCCATGACTTGCAAGTGAATTGGATTTAGGTGAGGGAAAGCTGTGCAAGGTCACCAGACTCACTTTGTCTTCCTGAACCATCTGGGTCCAGTAATAAAATAGAGATTGGTATGACTGAAGATGGCCCTGGATGCAGTGAGGGGCCTTGGCCTTTGTAAGCTATTTAAATAGATCTCAGTTTGACTGAGGCAACACCCATTCAGTGCCTAAGGCTAGGTGAGAAATGAGCCTTCCTATCTAGTCATCCTTCTTCTGAACTTTGTATCCTTTTTACTTTGTTCTTAAGAGCTGGACTATATTTTGGTTCTTTGTATCTTCAGTGCTAAGCATAATTCCTGTTAACTACTAGGTACATAACACATACTTGTTGTAGAGAAAGAAATAGTGATGGAGTTATAACAAGTATAAAGCAAACCCAGGGGAAGATCCATTGTGGAGTACGTCTCTCCCTTAGATAATAATAACTTCTATGATCATTTGAAGGCCTTTGCCACCACTCTAGTGTAAAGTCTCTCCTCTACTGGGTCCTGGAGTTGGGGGAGAGTGGGGGAGGTGAGGATGAATCTGATGCTCTTGAATAGCACAACTTCCCCTGCAGTCAGACTGACCTCCCAGCTTCCACTGCCATCCCCAAGTCTTTTTTTTTTTTCCCCTGAGACTGGGGTTGAGTGACCTGCCCAGGGTCACACAGCTAGGAAGTATTAAGTGTCTGAGACCAGATTTGAACTCGGGTCCTCCTGAATTCAGGGCTGGTGCTCTATCCACTGTGCCACCTAGCTGCCCCCCATCCCCAAGTCTTTTAGCTAAGGTGAAAATATTCTTAATTATGACACTGAAATAATAATGTTATTAATAACATAATATTAATAATTATTATTATTAATAATTTTTGGGGTAGAAAAAGACTGAGTGAGGAGAATTTCCTGTTGCTTTCAGGTCCCCAAAGACTGAGATGGTGTTTGGGAAATGGCCCTTTCCTACTCTTCTCCAAGGAAGATTATCCTCAAAGCCTCTTGACTGAGAGCGTTAATAGTAAGAAAACCCAATTCCTTCCTGAAAGCTGCTCTGTCCTACAACTACAGAAAGAGCTAACCCCATTTTCATTTTTTTGAAGCTGGAATGCTCAGAAAAAGAAAGCCTGTGGTTCTTCTGGGTAGAAGATGGAAGAATATGATTTTTAATTGGCAGAGCAATTCAAGATGGATGAGACTGACTGTCTCTGGGTCTTGGTGAAAGATCCTGGAAGAGGGGGTTGGTAGCAGCTGGAGCAGAGTCAAGCAATAAAGATCACAAGTCCCTCTCTGGGAATGTTAGGGGACCTGGCTACAAATAACAAAGTTCAAGAGATTGAAGCATGGGTAATGATAGGTAAAGGCAGGATCCTAGAACCCAGATGAGAGACACTGTTAAAATCACAAGCAATGACAAGATTGACTTTGGATTGCAAACACTGGCCCCTGCTAAGATATCTGGGTAATGAGGCTTTGACTTCTGGTTGAAAGTACAAGAAGGAACAAGTTTTGGGATGAGAACATGGATTTCTTCAGAGTCCTTAAGTGCCCAGGGAGAAACTTAAGATCCTATCCAATCTTGGTGATATGGGTTCATCAAAGAAGTGGGATAGAGAGGCTTAGGAAAATGCTCAGGGATGGTTGAGGGAGAAATATTTAGTCATTCATCAGGCTCAAGAAAGATCAAGGTATGACCTTGCTTTAGAATCCGTTCTTTCAGGTTCTCAAAGATGAGTTGGTGGAGGATGGTAGCTATTGGCAGCGGGCACTCAGACCCAAAACAATGACCTAAGAAACTGGGGGAAGGCACCAAGGACAGAGGGCCAAAAGCAACAGTGGCCATTGGTAATTTCAAGAAACGGTTGAATCCGATGAGATTTGGTAACTGATTCTCTACCTGAAATGATGTTATTTAACACATCATTTCTTTGAAAGCTTTTGATATTCACTTCAAATCCACATCCTTTTGATTGGATGCCATCTACCATGTACTAATCTACATGGCCAGATCATTTCTTAAAAAAAATAAGACCATAGGGGAATGTACCAAAGGGCAAGCACAGGTCTGAGGGAGGTACAGAATGAAGAGAGCTTCAGAAGGACACAGAGGGGCCCTGAAATAGAGGTTACAAGGCACCAAAGACAAACTTTATAGATTTCACAATGTTTTCCAGGTCCAGCCTGGACTGCAAGCTAACAGCACACAGCTGACCTTCCTAGGTCAGGATCCAACCAACAAAGCCATGCATTTCTTCTGAGGAGGGATCCAGAAGATGGCTGTTGGTGGGAAGCAGAGTTGGTTTAAAGGTGGCAGAAAAAGTGCATTAGAGTACTCTAGTATCTACACTGTAGCTACATAGCAGTTACTGGAACTTACTTGAGTTCTTTTGTACCCATTTTTTTTTTTGGTAACACATAAAAAAGGAAAAAAAAAGAATGTTATGTGTGCCTTGAAGGACAAATGCATTGCATTAATTGTCCACAATGCACTCAAAGCTGCCACTATTGAGACCCCTACGTGCTGCTCTGTGCCTGACAGTGCAGGAGGGGAGAGAAAATCTATGAGGAGGGAAGGTCAACATACCAGTGGAGCCCCATCTGAGGCAGCCCTCTTAATGCCAACCATATTGCTCCTAGCATCAACTTTCAAGATGACCTTCATTTGATGTTATAAGAAAACATTGATATTTTCCTGGTGTTCAGTTATTTCTAACTCTTTGTGACCCCATTTGGAGTTTTCTTGGCAAAGATACTAGAGCAATTTGCCATTTCCTTCTCCAGTGCATTTTAGATATGAGAAACTGAGGCAAACGAGATAAAGTGACTTGCCCAGGAGCACACCGCTGGCAAGTGTTTGAGGGTAGATTTGAACTCAGGTCTTGCTTGACTCTAGGCCTGGAGATCTATCCACTACCTAGCTAAATCTGGTACTTAATGTTTATAAAATTGTGGGCACTTAGTTTAGGCATCTTGAATTATAAGTCGTGACCTTGGAATGAGACATCTTGAGAAGAGATTTTTCGAACTCAATGGGACTTCAGTATGGGATTTGATCTAATCCACAGTCTCTAAATGGAGTCACTGGATCACAGGATCATGAATTTATAGTGCAAATGGGACTTGGAGATCGGTTCGTCCAATCCCTTCATTTTACAAGAAAAAGTTACTGAGACCCATCAAGTACAAGTGTGTTTTTCGAGATTACACATTTAGTAAGTGAAAGAGTTGGGTTTTGAACTCAGGTCTGACTTCAGATATGGCGGTCTTTTCATTATGCCAAGGAAGATTCCAGTCCATTTAACAAATGTGAAAACTAAAGCACAGATCAGTGACCCTTCTGAGATGAGAGATTTGATGACTTCTGCTTGGTAATTAGGTCAGTTAAAAACCATCAGGCTAAAGATTGTTTCTCCTGAAGTTTAAGATTCATAGAATAGTATCCATGATTTCTTTAGTTTGGGGGATTCCCTGATTTGGATAAACAATTCAACTTTAATTTATGTTTCCATCATGTATACATATATTGTGTTTAATTTATACTTTAACATATGTAACATGTATTGGTCAACCTGCCATCTGGGGGAAGGGGGTGGGTGGAAGGAGGGGAAAAATTGGAACAAAAGGCTTGGCAATGGTCAATGCTGTAAAAATTACCCATGCATATATTTTGTAAATAAAAAGCTATAATAATAAAAAAATATGTTTCCATGGGACACAGAAGAAGTGAGTTGAACATAGTCACACAGCTAGGATGAATCCAGTTCTTCCTAATTCTAAGGCCACTCCTTTACTCACCATGGCCCATTGCTTTAAATGATATCACGTCTAAATTTATGCTCATGTCATTACTTCTGTAGAGACAGGTAGAAGGTTCTTGTTAGATTTGTAGATCTACAATTGGAAAGGACAGTAGAGGCCCTTAAATTAAATCTTTCTATTGTATAGATAAAGAACATATAGAGGAAAATCTCTATATTGTATAGAGAAGGGGAAGGGAATTGCCTGGAGTCACCTAACCAGTAAATATATGAACAGTAGTTGAATCAAGGTCTTTAGTCCAGTACTTTATATACCATGCCATGCCAATTACTGGGGCCATTTTTGATATCTTATTCACTCAGGCATCTCCCTTCCCATTCTCCTTTCACATGATTCCTAATGTCTAATTGTGAGAATGAAATTCAAAAATTTTACTGTGCATTTCTCTTTTTCCCCTGTGGATTATGAAGGCAGCCCCAGAGATGTAAAAATTGTATAAAAATTCTGCTCACTGAAGGCATGTGGACGAGTTAATCACCAGTCACAGCTCTTTATTTGCTTCCCTAAAATCTTTGGAGATGTTAGGCTGGAGGGGTCAGATGCTGCTGCTATTGCTGCTGCTAGCTTCAGCAGCCAATTGCAGGGGAAATAATAGTTTGTGCTTCAAAGTGCCAGCTTCTTATAGTATCCCTAGTTTAATTTCCATCTCTCCATGAATATGTGGTCAAATTAAAAACAGCAAATAATATGAGGGAATATGGTAACTCTAACACTTTTGATCTGTCCGGCAGAATCTTTCTTTCTATACCTTAATAACTTAAGGAGCTGTTCCTGAAACTTTTCTGGGACTTGATTGAACCTTTGATCTTTCAGATTCCTTCTTGAATTTGGAATGATGCAGCTTGGGCGAAATCCTAAGTCACTACTTTGGCTTCTCTGGATCCCATAATGGAAGATGTGCACTCAGCATCTGGCCATTGGAGTGCGCCACTATCTAGGCTCCTCTGAGACTTCCTCTACATCTTCACTTCTCCTTAGACAAGTAGAAATCTTTCATGGGGACCTTCCCTTTGGCTGCAGCCCAATCCTTATTAACACTGAGGCGAAGGTCCAGCATGGGCCATCAATGTGATAAGAGACTGTACCTGTTCCTTTCTCTCCCCATCCTCAACCCACCAACTTGCTTTTGGTAAAATTGTTATGCCTTTATTTTCAATGCCCTTGTACTCCTTCATTTGGAATTAGAAAGGACCTTAGAAATCATCTAGCCCATTATAAAGATGAGGAAATTGAGGCATTGAGAGGTTAAGTCTGTCATCCTTCCTCCCTTTATATCTTTTAATATGTTACTTTTTAAGGCTCAGTATTCCCAAAGGGATTTCTATTTTAGCTGGTACATCTTTTGCTAGAAAAACACTTATATCCTTTTGCATTAGAGACAGTTTGGATGAAGGGGAAAATTGCATCCTTATCAAGGGATCACAAATTTAGAGGTGTGAGGAACTTCAAGGACCATCTAGGAGTGGATAGGGTATCAGGAAGACCTAAATTCAAATCCCATTGGCTCTTTGGCCAGTCCTTTATATCATTCTGCATCTCAGCTTCCTCAGCTGTAAAACAAGGAAGTCAAACTGGGATCCTGGAAACGACCTTCAAGAACCAGTGATTTCAACAATCTTATTTCATATAGTAGCAAACTGAAGACTGAATGATTTAGCTGAGATCACACATATAATAAGAGTAACTGGGATTTGAACCCAAGCCCACTGACTTCTCATCTATTACTCTTGTCACTGCACCACACTATCTATTCTAATCTGCACATGGCAAAAAGCTGGCAAGGATAGCTATCAGTCAGAATCCAGAAAGATGTGGCCAGACTAGACTTCTGGATTTAATGCAAGGATGAAGCCTGGTAGGAATAATTAAGGAGAAATATAAAAGAACTTTTTGGAATTGACTTTCCAAAAATTACCTTCAATAGTATGGAATGGGGAGAATGGGGCTAGATATTAATGAGAAAAGATCTGGGGGTTTTAGTAGGCCACAAGATCCATAGAAATAAATAGTATTTCATGACAACAGAAAAACCCAACACAAGATTAGGCTGCATTAAAAGAGTACTGAAAATGATTGGAGTGATTTTTCCAGGTCTAAACAGACTCAGTCAAACCCCATCTAGAGTACAATACTTAGATCTGAGAACTGGACTGTGGGAAGGACATAAGCATAGTAGAGATTGTTTGGGGAAGGGCGGCCAAGATGGAGGCAAAACTGGGCATTAAAAATGATCAAACGAAGGAATTGGAGATATTTATCAAAGAAAAGACTTGGTGAGGAAGGATACCTAGCTTTGTGGAAGACAAAATTGGAAAGGTTATTACTGGGAGGGAATTATTCTGCTTGGCTCCTGAAGGTATAACAGGAAATTGCAAAGAGGCAGCTTTATCACATCATCCATATTCATTATTAGCAAATATTTATTAAGAACTAACAATGTGCCAGACACTGTGCTAAATTCTGGGGGGACCAAGAAAGGCAAAAGTTTAGGCTTGATATCATCACTAAGAGCCCAAAGAAACCCCAACTTTCTACCAATTAGAGCTATCCCAAAGCAAAATGAATTTCTTTGGAAGATCTCAGTTTCTTCTTCACTGTAGGTCTTTCAGCAAAAGCTGGAGGACCATTTGTCCAAGAGGATGGAGGAGCATTCTTGTTTAGATATGAATTGGATTCAATGGCTTTACTTCTGAAGTTTGGTATTTTTGTGACTCAAAGACCCATAAGAAGAGTTTTGGCTATTCTCATAAAACCAATTTCCAGTATGATGGGAAGTGGAGGTGGGGAAGAGGAGGAAGGGAGAAGAGGAGAGAGGAGGAAAGAAAGAGTGATGGGAATTGGGAGAGAGAAAGGAAAGGGCACAATTGGCCATCTCCCTCAAAATAGCAATGGTGCTTTTTATTCTTTTTCTGATGGTACAAATCATTAATTTATAATCTTCTTGAGAACAGAAACTGGTTTTTTGCCTTTTTTGTACCTCTGGTGTTTGTTCCTGGCCCACAGACTGATTCACCCAAAGACTTACAAGCAAGCCAATGGAAATAGAAAAGACTTAGCCTTTTTTTTCTCCAGTTTCCTCCAAATGTCCTTCTTCCTGGTAGCTAAAGGTTTCTTCTGAACTGAGGTTGGCAGACCATCCCTCCATATATCAAAATTTGTTTGAGCTTAAGGATCACAAAGAATCTCTGAAATAGCCTGGTCTGAAATTGATGAACTCTTATCTTTTACACTTAATGTTGTCATTGACCAAGTCTCATAGAATCATTCCTATCATTTCTTACTAGAGTGCTAGAGATTGGAGATATTTTTAAATGAGCAAAATTAAGCAAGCTGGTATTTTTCCCCCTTTCATGGTAGGAAAAAACCGGGATTTGTTTTTAATAATTAGGCTTTCCAATGTGAGAAAACATGATGCAAATATCACGTGGCACAAACTATTGTAGCCAGCACTGAATGGAGAGATGACACTTCTCTTCTGCACTAATTCTGGATGAATATTAGGCAGCTATTTTTCATCTTCACTATTGTGAAACTTCCTTCAAGGCTTCCAGTCAGGGTGAGATCTTATCAGGAAGAGCAAGGCGGGGAAGGGAAGATGCATCATTCAAGGGGTTGGAGGGGGATAATTTTAGAGACTTTCTTTCAGTTCTGTGAGGGGAATATTCACAGTCTTTTCCAGATTTCGAGAGTTCAAGTGACATGGGTCCTCCAGGGTCAAGACCAACCTGGGGCCTTGTGGGTCTGGCCCAACCTCACCTAAAGAGGAAAAGATTCAGTGACTTAGGATATAGAGAAAGGACCCTTTGGGCTCTAGAATAAACTCTCTTTTCTGTTCAGAGTACTAGATTTCAGTGAAGTCAGAAGAGAGGTAGCATGGTGCAGTGAAAAGTGGGCTGAATTTAGAGTCAGAATAGCTGGGTTCCAATCCCAGTCCTGTGATTTAATACTTGCATGACTCTTGGTAAATCATTTCTCCTTTCTTGGCCTCCATTTATTCTCTTATCTGTAAAATGGGTGGGTTAGATTTGATATCCTGTAATATCTCAATTAGCTCCTGATTCTATGACCCCAAAGACATGCCTTAGATTCCATATAATACTTAGCCTTGATGTGCCTCAGTTTCCTCTTCTATAAAGGAATGAGATAAACAAATGACCTCTAAGGAATAGAGCCTAAAGATACTTAAGGTCTCTCCACCTCAGTTTCCTCCTCTGTAAAGTGGAATAGATAAGCTGCTAAGGATCTTACAACTCTTCTTAACCTAGGATCCTAACTATCAAAATGACTCTCTAATGTTGAAGTGCTTCAGTTGGAGGAATGAAAAGCTGAAACCCAGAGCAGAAAGCATTCCCAGATTATAGAGCCAGTGCTACCTCGTTGAACCCAAAGGTCACATTGACTAGCCTGATTGCCAAGCAGCTAAGGGTAGCCTTATGGTTGAGACTTAGGTTGTTTTGCAGGGGAAAATGTCTTCTCAGGAACTAGGACAATTACCAAACAGAGCAATTTTGAGGGACTTCAGGATATAATCCCTTTAGATTGCTTAAACCTCCCAGGGGAGCAACTTCTGCTATTCTCATAAAACCAATTTCCAGTATGATGGTAAGTGGAGGTGGGGAAGAGGAGGAAGGGAGAAGAGGAGAGAGGAGGAAAGAAGAAAGAATGGTGGGAAAGGAGAGAAAAGGAGGGGTGCCTAAAAGAGTTTGCTCCAAAATTTGTAAAAGTGAGACAATACATATTTGTCAGTTCTCTGGGTTCTAGTCTCATTTCTGGGGTGAGTTAGTCTTGATTTTTTGGGATCTCAGATTCCTTCTTGTAGAATAATATCTTTGCTGATATTTTAAAAACAAAATAGCACTTGGGAGTCCGCATTCAAAGCCTGGTTCTGATACTTGGAAGCTGTGTGATCTTAGGGCAATTCACTTAATATCTCAAGGCCTCAAATCTCTTGAGAAATCCAATGGATATGGGACCTCAGTGATTTGCATATTCCCTTCAGAGATGCAGATAGCAGCCCAGCTTTGCCCCCCCCATCCTTTTTGACTCTTGTCCATGACCTCTTCTAAGTTTACCACAAGGGATACACCCAATGTCTTGGAGGTTTTCCTTCCTTTCTCCTGACATCTTGAGGGTTTGGATGGGCCATTTGGGCTGTACATCTGCTTTACCACATGACCAGCATAACTTCTCTCTTCCTCCCACCCAGTTCCTTGATGACAATCTTTACTATTGCTCTTCTTTGGAGTTTCTCATTGGCTATATGTCACGACACATTCGCTCCCTCAATGTATGACTCCATTGCTTTTCAGGTAGCTCATTTTTCAATTCTTTATAGACTGTAGAATATTGTGATTCAAAAAGCTGTTTCCTGTAAAAACTGGGACCATTAAAGAAGTTCTGAAAGTAGCAAAGTCTCATTTCATTGTATGTAAAAGGGGAAAGGCTTTCCAGTTCTACTGTCTGGCAGTATATCAGGCATCAGTTGGCTCCTACTAGTCCATAGGAGCACGAAGCCAAGTCTTAACCTCAATCCTTCTGCCATTCCTGGATATCCCTGCCAAATGATGCCTTGCCCATGTACACTTAATTTCCCCTTACAAAGCTTCATCAACAAGCAGCATATGTACCTCTTTTTAATTGTGTCTTAGCACATCTCTGAAAGGGGGGACCTCACCCACACTGATGAAAACTGATGATGGGAAATGCTGGTGGTGAGAGTGGAGAAGAAAAACTTAGTTGCAAAAGACAGGTCTGATTATGACAATGATAGGGGAGAGAGAAAAGAAAGAGATAAGAAAAGCAGAGAAAATGGCAAGATATTTATATTTCAGGTCTAGGTTATGCTCAATAGCCACAGGGATCCCTTTCAGCTCTGGAACTGCTAATTTAGTGAGTCCGTGACTCATATTTAGAGTCAGTATAATTCAATGATTGACTTGAATCCAGAAAATATGGGTTCAAATTCTACCTCAGATAATTGATAGTTTACACTAGATAAAGATTTAATCTCTTTGGATTCATTGTCCTATTTGTAAAATGAGAGAATCAGAGTTAACAATCTCTAATACACATTCTAGTTCCCAATCTCTGATCCTAGATGACAGCAGTTCTCAACAATATTCAGTGAAGGAAAGGTTGTCCTTTCTGTGGACACACATAGAGAGGTAGAAAGAAGACAAGGGATAAGAAGAAGGAAAAGAGGAAAAGAAGAATAGGTAGAAGAGGAAGAAGAAAAATAAAAAAGATAGAAAAGGGAGAAGGAAGAAGAAGGAGAAGATAAGGAAGAAGAAAAATAAGAAGAAAAAGAAGGAAGAGGAAAAAGAAGAAAAAGAGAAAGAAGGAAAAGAGGAAGAGGAAGAAAAAAAAGAATGGAGAAATAAGAAGAGGAAAAGGAAGAAGAAAAGGAGGAGAAAGAAGAAGGAAGAAGAGGAGGAGGAAAAAAGAAGGAGGATGAGGGGAAGAAGGAGGAAGAAGAGAAGAAAATTGCTCTTGAGAAGGGACTTATGTCAATAAGTTGCATTTCCATGCTAGCCAAAGTCTAACTTTCCACATGTCTGATGCTGACTTTCTCTGCATAACTTTGAATCTGGAGGGAACCTTAGATCATAGAATGTCAGAACTAGGAAGAGAGTATAACAATATTAGAACTGGAAGAGATTTCAGACTATAGAATACTAGAAGAGAAAACATGGATGGAAGGTTCTTTCAAGGGCATCTGGTCCATTTGCTTCATTTTACAGAGGTCAAATGAGAGAATTGCCTTGCAGGGGATCACGCTGGTAGTTAAGTGGTAAAAGCTGGATTTGTGTCAGATTTTAGAGTACTAGTTCTAGAGTTCAAAGGTTCTCAGATGCCATCTAATCTAGTCCCTTGATTTTACAGAAGAACAAACTGAGACCCTGAGAGAGAAGAGAAGTGAACTGACTTGGTTGAGCCAGCTCATTTCCAGTGGAGAGACAGGTGATCAAATTGAATGAGGTCATCAGAACCCTTAGTCCTCATTTTAGGTTCTGGTGCTAGCTTTGGTAGCAATTGACTGATCTCCCTGTCTTGAGGCAACTTGCTTGATAAAACTGCTTGGGTTCTTTAACTCTGATACATTTGGTCCCCACTGTGGTATCATTCAGCATCCTGTCTCATTGCATGCTGGGTCACTGAAGTCAGAAGTACACCAGGAACCATAAATTGTTATGCATGACTGCCATGCACAAAGCACATATTACCACCCATGTACCAGACTCAAAGAAAGGATTGGACTCTTGGGCAGGAGTTGTCAAGGGAAGTGCTTTCAAAGCGGCTCCCCATCAGCCCACTCACTCAGCAGATTGAAAAGGTAGTGATGGGCAGTAGATGTATAAAACAGCCAACAGAAAACTAGACTTGAAGCCAGGGAGATCCAGGTTCAAATTCTTCCTTAGACACTTACTATATATATAAAACTCTGAGTGAGCCACTTAACATCTCCATGCCTCGGTTTTCTCAAGAAGGGTTGGACCTGATGATCTCTAAGGCCCTTTCCAGCTCTATGGTCTTATGAAAGAATAGTGAGATCAGAAGATACTCAACCCTCCTTCACATGAAGAAGGTGAAAGGATGTAATCAAGGCCCATCTTCACAATAAAAGCTCTATTTCTTGATCCCTGTCTCCTTTGTTCCCTTTCGTTCTATAAGTTCAAGGACCTGCTGGATTGACACTATACAGGCACGTAGTGGCAATAAACTTTATGTAGGGGAGGTAGGAGAGGAAAGAGCCCTGGATGTGGAATAGAAGGGTTTGGATTTGAGTCTCAGATTTAAAATTTATTCCCTGTGTGACTTTGGGTCAGGTGACTTGATGCTTTAATTTCCTCTGTTTAAAAAAGAAGGAAGGAATTAATCTACACCAGGAAATATTCTAATTCTCATTCTCATTCTCTCTGTGTCTGTATCTCTGTCTCTGTGTCTCTGTTTCTATCTCTGAGTCTCTCCTCCTCCTCCTCCTCCTCCTCCTTCTCCTCCTCTTCCTCCTCCTTCTCTTCCTCCTCCTACTCCTCCTTTTCCTCCTCCTCCTCCTCCTTCTCCTCCTCTTCCTCCTCCTACTCCTCCTTTTCCTCCTACTCCTCCTTTTCCTCCTCCTCTTCCTTTTCCTCCTCCTCCTCCTTTTCCTCCTCTTCCTCCTCCTTCTCCTCCTCCTCCTCCTCCTCTTCCTCCTCCTCCTCCCCTTCCCCTTCCTCTTTCCCCTCTTCCTCTCCTTCTCCCTCTCCCTCTCTCTCTCTTTCTCTCTCTGTGACAGACTCTTATCTGTCTGAGAAAGGAATCACAGAAGCTCCTTCTCAGGATAATATTTTTAAATGCATGAATACACAGAATTATAAAAGAAAGCAAACAGTGAACAGGAACATCTCTATTTTTCTATCCACATTATGGATCCCCATCCATAGACAGGTTGGAGGTCCATCAATGCTTATAGAATTGGATCAAATTGTTGCCAAGAATAGAGGGTCGTGGAGAATTTGGGGGAATGGGTTTGGGCAGGAAAATGGACTCTCATCTTGGGATGCTTGGGAGCTTTGAGGCAAACCAACAAATATTACTTAGCAGGCTCAAGTAAGAACTTTCACATTCAACTAAATTTCATCTAATCTTTCTCAAAACCCCATTAAGCATTCTTTCTCCTTTTCTTCCCTCACTATAGGCCAGCTCCAGAGATGGGAATGCTTCATGTGTTCTCTGGGGAAACACTCCTATTATTAAGCAGGGGCCTGGGGCTTCCAGGGAGTAGGTTGAGAGAAATATAGTGGAATGAAAAAATCTTCCTTCCTTCCAGAGGGTACAGAATGATCAAGAAAGAGAGGGCAATCATGGAATTTTAGCTTGGGAATGGAACTCACATGCCATCTAAATCAATCTCTACCTGAACAAGGATTGGCTCAACAACATACCCGTGTGGCTATCTCACCTTTGCTTCGAGATCCCTAGGGAAGGACAACCCACTAATATCAGCTAATAGTCACCAGTTCCATAGTTCTTCTAACAGTTCTGTAAGACAGAGATTTTTGTTATTCCCATTTTGCAGTTGAGGGGTAGAGAGAGAAAGAGGGATGGGGGGAGAAAGAGAAAGAGAGAGAAAGAGGAAGAGAGGGAAGAAGTGAAAGAAAGAGGAAGGGAAGGAATGTGTATATGTTTGTGTGTAAGAGAGAGAGAGAGAGAGAGAGAGAGAGAGAGAGGAGAGAGAGAGAGAGAGAGAGAGAGAGAGAGAGAGAGAGAGAGAGGGAGAGAGGGAGAGAGAGGGGAGAGAGGGAGAGAGAGAGAGAGAGAGAGAGAGAGAGAGAGAGAGAGAGAGAGAGAGAGAGAGAGAGGGAGAGGGGAGGGGAGAGAGAGAGATAAAAGAGAAACTGAGTGCTAGGATCATAGATTAAATACTGGGGAAATATTCAAATCTAGGTCTTCTTAACTCCAAGTCTGACTCTCCCTTTAATACCTCCTAAGAAAACCCGCTGGATTATTTTCATTGAGAGAGCTCATTCCACTTTTGAGTAGCTCATTTTGTTAAGGAAGTATTGTTTTTCCCTTTGCATTAAGCCTGAGCCTTTTTATAGTTTCCATTGATTATTGCCAGTTCTGCGGGACCAAGTAGAAGAAATATAATCCCTCTTCCACATGACAGGTCCAGTCAGTTTTTTTCCTTCTCCAGGATAAACATCCATGGTTGCTTCAACTTATGAACCCTTTTCCCTTCACCATCTTGATTGCCCCATCTTGGCTTTTTTCCACATTAGCAATAGCCTTTATGGTCTAATTCTATTTAGTGATAGAATAAAATGGATGTTTTTCCAGCTGCTTGAACTTAAGATTAAGTGCATTAAAAGTCAAATATGCAATGAAAGGTCAACCAATGAGAGAGAGGCATAAGGCTATTTCCACTGAAATGGCAAGAGCTAAGGATGGCATTGGCAGGGAGATAAAGAGAGACTGTATGGCTCTAATTCACAGGGCTTTTCGTTTCAAGATCAAAGTCAAATCAGAGAGTAGAAATCCCACTTGCCATAGAGGCCTCAATGGCTCTTGCTGGCTTTCTCAAGTGCAACAAAAGGGAGTAGAACTAACATTTTCAATAAATCCAATGTACAGTCGCTGATCTACTTGACTCCATGAGGGCTAGTCAACTTGAGGTTCCAATGTTTCCATTTAAGGGATCATCTTGACAAATAATAGTGACCAGATCCTGTCAATCTTCCCATAATGGCCATGCTTCCAGGGTTAGAGAGAACCAGCCTATGGTGTTTTTGTTGTTTAGTCTTTTTTAGTCATGCCCAACTCTTGTTGATCCCTCTGGACTTTTCTTGGCAAAGACACTGAAATGGTTTGCCATTTCTTTCTCATTTTACAGATGAAAAAACTGAGAGAAACAGAATTAAGTGCTTTGCCCAGGATCACACAGCTAGTAAGTGTCTGATGCCGGATTTGAATTCGGGGAGATGAGTCTTCCTGACTCCAGGCTTGGCACTCTAGCCACTATTCCACATATCTGCTCCAATGTACATAGTACATTGAAAAGAAAAATGGATGTGCAGTCCGATCTTGACCCTGATGCTTATTACTTGTGTGACTTTGGGAAATGCCTTAATCTCCCTCAGTTTCTGTTCTGTCATTTATAAAATAAGGGTCTGGACTAGATGACCTCAAAGATTCCTGTCAGCTCCACATTTAGACTCCTGTGAATATGATAATCCAGAACTTGTATCACTTGACACTTTCTCTGATACTCTTGATTGAATTTCCTTTCAGTGATGAAATATTTAATGTCCCTGTCCTTCTCTGATCCCTATGGATGGTTCCATTGATATAGAGTTGTGAATATGGGCAAAAGAAGCTGATCTGGGAAAAATGACTCCCTCTGCCTTGTTTTTCTCTTGTTAAGGACAACCTAAGTAGTTTGGGACCATCCCAAGATTGTCTAACTGGCCTCCTGCCCCCAGATTAAATGACTGGTTCCAAAGAGGAAATGCATGGCAAGCAAGTTGGATGAGCTCTTTGAAGACAAGGATTCTATTTCACCTAAAGAAGAAACTAGGACATTGGAGCAGAAAAGCTATGAGCACCAGACCACGTGAGTGGCTTCTGACCATTGGATCATGGATGAATGACTGAATGTGAGGGAGGATCCAGGGAGGCAGAGTACCCATGATCAACTGAAGATGGATTGAAGACAATGTCATTACTGACCTCAGGGCTTCCAGGAACAGAACATCGGCCACTGTGTCTCTTTCCCTTCTGAGTTTGGGCAAGTTCCCTTACATCGATTTTAGGTAGGGATGAGGTTGAGGGTGGGGGGCCTGGAAATACGCCCATCAGCCGCTATGGACAAACCTATCGTGACTAATTACACCAAAGGCCGAGTGGAAAAAGAAAATTCCAAAAAGCACAACACACCCACTGTTCACATTCTTAGTCCTTTGAGTACAGGTAGAAAATTCAACCCCACACCACTAACCTCAGGTTAAGCTGCGGAGAAAATGATTTTCATTTGGCTTTGTACATGCTATGAACATGGCCCCCCTACACACACACATACACATACACATGTGCACGTACACACACGCACAACCTAAATCCTGTAACAGAATGCAAAGAAGAAACTGGAAGGAGAGGGTAGGATTGGCAAATTCCAGATTTACATTTTTCCTGGAGAAGCTCCAATCTTTCACCATGAATGTTTCCTTTGGATTCCTTCAGCCCTTGAGACATTTTTTTGGGCCCAGTCAAGGCATTGGTGAAGAATGCTTAGAGAAACTCCTAGGATTAGTGCAATGTCGAGGGCCTTAAGGCCTGGGGCTGGCAGACTGGGAATTGGGGGGTGGGGAGGAATCTGGGTTTGGAGGTACAAGGTTTTAGGTGCTGGCTGTGGCGGCCATTTTTTTTAAAGCAGGGAAGGATGAAAGAAAATAGGGGTAAGGACTAGAGAAGGTCTTGGGGAACAAAGAGAGACCTGGAAGTTGGGAAGTGAGTTAGCTAGCTTGCCATGCTGGTGGGTTTGAGGCACAGGAAAGTTTCAGGTGACTGCAATAGGCTCCCTGGATACACTCCCCTAGTTTAAGGTTACTTTTGGACATCTGATTTGGGACTAGCCTCTACAAAGGGGACTGACTAATGAGAAAAGGAGTGAAACAGAAATACCGAACTCATTAGCTAGTATGAAGTTTGCTTTTTGACCTGCAAGTGATGAGTCAGAGAAACTTGCAGCCCTGGGTTACAAGAAGTGCCCAGAAGCTATGATCTGCCAAGCTGAGGTCATCCTGATATTTCTCACTTTATGGGCTAGACATGGTCCTAAGAAGATGGGTGGAAATTGGATTTTTGTCAATTGAGTTCAATTTTGAAGCCAAAGGAAATCTAAAGGGAAGTTATATTATTTTTTTGCACAAAGCAAACTACTCCTTTTTGAAAAGGGAGGCAGGGATAATCACCACCATTTATTATCCATCTGGCAAGTTTTGGCTTTTGTTTATCAGGTATGACCTAAGCCCATTCAGGATCACTTACATTTCTTGGTGCTATTCAAGTGCCTGAGCGATGTTGCTTAAAAGCTGTCTATAGAGTTGAATTTACAAAGAACTCTCTTTGTATCAAGAAAAACTTCTCTGGTGCCTCTAGCTAACTGATGCATTTACAGCATGTAACCGATGGACCTAAGGAAAGAAAGCGGTCATCCGGTTCTTCTTTGTCTTCAGCACTCCCAATGGGGAGGCTGTTTTCCACTGTAATTCTTGGTCTATGTCTAGTAGAGAATGAGTTTGAATAAAACTCATAAACACAACCCTCAAAGGACTCAGCGTTAGGCACAGAGCTGATGGAATCATCAGCCAGGCAGATCTAAAAGAGCAGATTAAGGGAAAAGGGTCAAGGAGCTTTCCCTACGGAACTTCTACTTAAAAAAAAAATTCATACTGCACTAGTATGAAGGCAGAACTTTAGGGGATAGCACCCAAAGACCTTTCCTGTTGCTGAAATTCCTTGAGGCAAATCTGGATACCAATTGCCCTAGTCTACTCTATGGGCTGCCCACTTTGTTGGGTCTCTACCTCTTCTCCTCATCCCCAAAGGGCCATAAGGAGAATTGGAGTTGACAGGAAAGGGAAGGCCACTAGAGAAGGCTGGTACTGAGCTTGAGGGAAATGAGAATTTAAGATTTCTTGGCATATGGAAATATTAGGCCAAGGAATAACAAGGTCATGGAATAAGTACCCTCATGACCTTGGACAATTCATCTCACTTCTTTGGAACTCAGTTTCCTCAACCCAGGCAGGTGATAAACCCAAGAGTACAGTTGGGACTTTGGAGGTGGGAACAGAAATATGGACAATATGGGAATTTGGTTTGCTTGACATGAATTTTGGTTTCCCCCTTTGTTTGCCTCTTTATCCAATGGAAGAGTATGGGTAGGCTTTTTTTTAATTAGTTGAAAGAATTACAGTTAAAGATATAAACAAATAAGGTTGTCAGACACAACATCTTTAAGGTCTCTTCCAGCTCAAAATCCATGCTATGATGATTCCTGGGCCAATTTTTGGAAAAAGACATAGTCTTAGCAGGATGATCTGGGTGAACTCCCCAAAGAGCTAACACAACAGGGCTTACATATCTGCCTGTGGACCTGCAGCTTACAGGATCAGCCAGCAAGGACATAAGTTCCAAAGATGTCTGATCCCAAATAATAACCCACCATAGATGGATCAGAGAATCACAGGTCTGGAGCTAAAGGGGACTTTACAGATTGCTTTGTGAGAAAATGGGGAGCCAGAGAGGCACAGTCTCTCTGCCAATACTCCCAAAATAGTGAATACCCAAGCTTGGACTCAAACCTTTAAAAGAAAGGGCTCTTTTCCCTGTTTCAGACTTGGAAGAGGGAAGAGATATAAGGGATCTTTGTTTGGGTTCATGATTTAAGTCAAAATTCAGTTGGAACTTTTCTCCATCTCCTTTACTCCCTGAAGGAGTGAGAAGGCTGAATTATGCAGCAGACAAAGTGAGAACAAGGCCTCAGACAGTTCTGGAGAGGTGCAAAGAGGCTTCGGCTACAGAGCTTTAGGGAAATCTCACCCGCTGCCCTGTCGTCTCGGTTATCATTTTATTCCATGATATGTTGTAAATAGATAATAGCCATTTTCTTTCTGTCATAGGTCAGGCAGGACAGTGACCATGGCTGAGGGTTGACAGCATTACTATGGTGGGTGTGTGACAGGAAGTTTTTCTGGGAACCCCTTCCCACCCTATCACCCCACTGAAGCTCCATCATCTCCCTTAGGGAAAAAAAATCCCTTCTTGCAGGGCAGCCTCATTATGAAATGTGTTCAACTGCAATCACAGCTCCCAGATATAAACTAGGAGGTGCATAAGGAACAAGGCCATTGAGTCTACCTGTTATCAAGCAAGGAGAGATTCAACTGATTTAATTCAGGAATTCAGCACTGGACAGCGGTGTCATCTGGCACAGGAAGTTGTGATCTCCTGGCAGATCAGGTCATGAATCTGACTGTCTAAAGGGAGGAGATAGGGGTAGGGGAAGGGGAGGGAGCAGAACATTTCTACTGACAGATTGTTGTGCATGCAGTATGAATTCATGAATACAGGATCTGGGGTTTTGGCAGCAAAAGGAACTCCCACAGCAGGGAGTCTCTCCACCAACACAGAATGCAACCCATCTGAGACTTAGCAATTAAGTCCTAAGAAGTTACATGAGGCACACAGAGGTAAAGCGGCTTGTCCAGGGTCAGCTAGGGAGTATAAGTGGCAGGATTTTAATTCAGGATTTTGAGCACACTACCCACTATGCAACACTGCTTCTATGTACGCAGTACATGCATGTTTGCATTGATTGGATCCAGCATACCAGCCCGACTTTAACAGAATAAACTCAGGAGACAGGCAGGGGAAGGGAGTAAGTAATCTGCAACCTCCTTAGGAACACAGTGCTCTGTTGCAGAACTCGATGATGGGGAACACTATGTTCCAATGGGCCTCTTGTGGCCTTCTCTCTCTATGCTTTATCCTGAATTCTACTGAATAGTGAGCATATTAGGGGAAAGAATATAAATATTCCAGGCTAAGTTTAGGAGAGGTATGTTGAAAAGAGACAGATGTTTCTTTATACATGCCTTGGAGAGGTAATCTCAGAGGCTGAAATTGAGATAACCTCAATCCCCCCCAAAAGGGAGGACCCAGAGGCCAAGATTTCATGAAGCACAATAGGCCAGTTCCTTTGTAAATAAGTCTTTGAGGGGCCAGAATGCATCATGTAGATGTGTGTGTGACCTAGACCCAAGGAATTGACCCACAACTAGCACCACCTAGGGAAAAACCAGAAATGACTCAATTAAATAATCCACTTCCCCATCCCCTGACACTGAATGAACATAGACTTGTTTGAAAGCAAATTAGCCAGAGGCTAATGAAGTGGGGTAGAGAAAAAAGGAAAAGGGGCAAAGATATTAAAAGATAGAGCTCTCTCTTTCTCTCAAACACACACACACACACACACACACACACACACACACACACACACACACACACACACACGTCCCAGCAGCCTATCCTCAGTTGTAGAGGAGGAGCTGGACTAGTGTCAGGTTCCATCTCTACAGCAAATCCACAGAGACTTCACACACTCATTTTCCCATCCTGCTCTTTTTCACACTTCTTCCCTAGGCCCACCATCCAGGGCCCTTGTAGTAAACATTGCATCTCTCTCTGATCTACTCTAGTCCAGTTGGTCCCCCTCTCCCTCTCCTTCCCAGGGGCAGAGGCACTAGTCCAGGACAGGGGGCACTGCTTGCAGACCAGAAAGCCTTGCTTGGTTCCTTCAGCAATCCCAGGTGGTGGCTCCTTCCAGTCTTCAGACCCCTGGATTTTCCTTAGTGCACAGAGGAGAGAGACAGGATGAAGAGGAGGCTTGGTACTGAGGCAGCTGAAGGGGTAACAGGTAAGAAAGGCACCATCCCATCACATGGTCTGTCACAGCCTGGAGAATAGAGACAGGAGAGCAATCGTAGTGAGAAAAAGGAATCTCAACAGTGAGATGGAGAGCATGGAAAGTAGGAATCATGTTGTAGCTGTGAAGAGAGGCATTGGGCCATACCTTACAGAGAAACTGACTTTAAAGCCAGGAAGACAGTGGTTCCTATTCTGTCTCTTGTGGGTACTGTCTATATGGCTCTGGGCAAGTCATTCAATTTACAAATTTATAAATTGCAGTATAAATTCTACTGCATTGGTAGAAGTGTGTGTGTGAAAGGGACTTTTTAATAAACAAAACATCACAGATCTAGTATCTGTTCTACTTATAAATCAAGATTCCAGTAGCATGTAAGCTTGCTGAGGGCAAGGGCTGTTCATCAATTTGTTGACTATCCCCAACATAAAGCAAATACTAAACAATATTAGTAATAATGGGATTGTATTAGAACTTCTATGCTACCATCAAAAGGACATACAACTTAAGTTTAATTTTTTTTTCAAATAATTGGTATGGTTTACATTGAGTCATATCCCGTTGCTCACTACCTCCTACATTCAATGTTGGAAGAAGCCTTGGAAGGCAGCTGGTTCAACAACAACAAAAGTACTCCCCAAATGTTTATCTCATTCTTGTTTATAGAACTAAGGTAAGGGGGAAACTACTATTACCTAAGACTTAAAACAAGACATTTGGCTTTTGGATGGCTCAAATTGTTAAGGAGATTTTATCTCACCTCAACTCAAAGAGCCTCATCCTTTGCTTCTTGTTCTGCCCTCTTGCCACTGGAGCCAGATGGCTCCAGAAGAGAAAGGGAGGTCGGTGACTTTGCACAACCCTCCATCACTCAAATCCAATTCACTTGCATGTCACTTCCCAGATGTCATGGCCCTCTTTGAGAATCAAGGACAAACAATAACAACGTGCCTTCTGGGGCCACGCAGAACAAGGAGAATCCCTCTTTCATGTAATAGCCCATTAATTACGTGAAGACAGCTTTCATTTTCCCTTGAGTCTTCCCTTCTCCAAACTAAACATGAGGAAATTCTTCTCAATAGAGTAGAAAGGGTATGAGACTAAGTCAGGAAGATCTAGATTTAGATTCTACCTCTCCTTACCAGCTATGTGATTTGGGCATGTACCCTCCCCTCCATGGAGCCTGATTTCTCATTTCTAAAATAAAGGAGATGAGTTCCCTTCTAGTTCTCATCTTATTGGACTTTAGGGTTTGCAAAGTTTTTTTTTTTTTCCGTTCATTTTTAGAACACTAGAAATCTTAGAAAGATACTTTCCATATCACAATAATGACCCTGGGAGATTGTGTAGATATTCTTAAGCTCATCTTAATGAATTTTACTTTATCTTCTTGATATACCAGCAAGATTGACTACTTATTTTCTCCTCCTGGATATTTTCTTCCTGAGATCTTTATGACACTAGTTTTCCTCCTACCTCTCTGACCTTTCCCATTCAGTCTCCTTTGCTGGATCACTATTATATACAACATATCTCTAACTCTGGGGTCTGTCCTTCCCATCTTCTATTATCTCTCTGTACCTTCTCATCAACTCTTAGGATTTTGATTAATTATCTTCTCTCTACAGATGACTGCTCATTTTATATACTCATTGTTAATCTCTTTTTTAAAGCCCATCACCAACTACCTATTGGACATTTTGAGTCTTGCCTCAGACACAAGCTAATTGTGAAACCTTGGACAAGTACTTTCCCACCTCTTAGCCTCAGTTTCCTCATCTCCAAAATGAGAATGCTCACCTCCCAGAGGTGTTGTGAGATAATTTAAAGTGCTACATGAATGCTACTTATTATTAATAGTAATAGTAGCAACATCGTCTCACATACTGTCAGTTGCTAATGTTCCAAGATCTCTCATCTATGTCCACTTTTCTTTTTCCCTCTATTTCTCTCTTGACGTAGCTGTCGTCTAGGCTTTTATTAACTCTCAAGTCTCTGTCCACTTGAATCGATTCTCCCCACAAGCACCAATATTATTTTCCTGAAATATTTTTCTGGCCATATTATCTTTTCTCTGGGTCCCCAACTCAATAACTTCCAGCAGCTGTCTATTATTATTACATATATGCCAACTGGGTCCATCTAACTATTCAGCCTCATCAAACATAGACTCCCCTCTGTATACTCTACGATCTAGTCAAACTGCCCATGCTCCTATACAGCAATGGTGTCAAACTCAAGTAGAAATAGATCCCAATGAACCATATATTGGCTTAGAAAACTCAAAATTAACATTGCTTCATTGCATTTTTATTTATTTTGTTAAATTTTCCCAATTATATTTTAATCTGGTTCAAACCACTCCCCAGAGTTTTGTGAATCCTGAGCCTGATACCTCTTCCGTACGTGATATTTCATCTCTATCTCCGTGGCTTTGTTCAGGCTGTTTGTCCTCATTCCTCCCTCTCCAAATCAGCAACTCTGTCCAAGGCTCAGTTCAATTACTGCCCTCTATGGGGAACTCTTTTCTCATCCCTGTTTGATAGTTCCCTCCTCCCATAATTGTTCTTCATGCATGTTGTAGATACTTATTGGGCATATGTTAAATCCCCCTTCTCCTACTACAATGCCAGTGATTGTTTCATTTCAGCCTGCTGTATTCTCAGAGCTTAGCATACATTAGGTGTTTAATAAATGTTTGATAATGAAGTTGGATTCCATTTTGTACCCCTTGTCATGGGACTTGACATGGGCCTGAGACCTAATGGTCTCAGTATCAGCCATGTAACCATAGAGCAGGGGTAAGGGGACGTTTGACTATACCTAAATCAATGGAGTCTACATCTGGCAGAATACTAGGGGACGAATCTTGGGAGCTGATTCATTTGGGGCTATTTTGTTGTGCCTACTTGAGAAATCAGTAAGAACTCACTGGCTAGGAAATATACAGCTCACTGAAAGCAAATCAGTTCCCAGCATATAATGACCAAATTTATTATCCTAAAGACAAACAGAGATGGAGAGGGGAACCCAAAGAACCCCTTTAATGAGAAATAAAGCCAAATAGACCTTCCTGACAAGGAAATTGCAAAGCCTCTCATTGCCTCTTTCTACTTCCTCATTTCCTCCTTGTCTCTGTGTGATGGGTAAACTAGGAAGCAACAGGATCATAATGATCAGGGCCATGCTGACATGAATGCCAAGGGAAATTCACTGAGCTCCAGTCCTTCTGAGCTGGGACAGTGGAATCTCTAGTTTGAGGGGTGGAAAGTGGAGGTTAGCAATGAGACTATGGGAAAGTTCTTCTAGTTTCAACTAAACTTCTCTATGCAAATGATTGCTAGTTTTGTATATTGATTGTTATTCTCCCTTCCTCCCTCACTTCCTCCCTCCTTCCCTCCCTCCCTTCCTCTATCCCTCTTTCCCTTCCTTCCTCCCTCCCTCCCTTCTTCCATCCCTCCTTCCTTTTCCCTCCCTCCCTTCTTCCTTCCTCCTTCTCTTCTTCCTTTCTCTCTCCCTTCCTTCCTCCCTCCCTCCCTTCCTCCCTCCCTCCCTCCCTCCCTTCCTCCCTCCCTCCCTTCCTCATTCCCTCCTCTCCTTCCTCCCTCCCTCCCTTCCTCCCTCCCTCCCTCCCTTCCTCCCTCCCTCCCTTCCTCATTCCCTCCTCTCCTTCCTCCCTCCCTCCCTTCCTCCTTCCCTCTTCTCCTTCCTCCCTCCCTCCCTTCCTCCTTCCCTCCTCTCCTTCCTCCCTTCCTTCTTCCTTCCTTCCTTCCTTCCTTCCTTCCTTCCTTCCTTCCTTCCTTCCTTCCTTCCTTCCTTCCTTCCTTCCTTCCTTCCTCCCTCCCTTCCTTCCTCCCTCCCTTCCTTCCTTCTTCCCTCCCTCCTCCCTTCCTTCCTCCCTCCCTTCCTTCCTCCCTCCCTCCCTTCCTCCCTCCCTCCCTTCCTCATTCCCTCCTCTCCTTCCTCCCTCCCTCCCTCCCTTCCTCCTTCCCTCCTCTCCTTCCTTCCTTCCTTCCTTCCTTCCTTCCTCCTTCCCTCCTCTCCTTCCTCCCTCCCTTCCTTCCTTCCTTCCTTCCTTCCTTCCTTCCTTCCTTCCTTCCTTCCTTCCTTCCTTCCTTCCTTCCTTCCTTCCTCCTTCCTTCCTTCCTTCCTTCCTTCCTTCCTTCCTTCCTTCCTTCCTTCCTTCCTTCCTTCCTTCCTTCCTCCTTCTCTTTTTGTGAATCTCTGTCTCTCTCATTCTTCTTTCTTTTTGCAAAGCACTTTACATATGTTATCTCTTTTAATCCTCACAACAACTGGGATGTTGATGCTATTATTATCTTCATTTTACAGATGAGGGAACTGAAACAAACAGAGGTTAAGTGTTTTGACCAGGCTCACACAGCTAGTACATGCCTAAGACAGGATCTGAAACAAAGAATTCCTGGCTTCAAGGGAAGCCACTATTCCATAGTGTCACACTGTCTCTCAATACCTAATAAAGGGAGCTGTCCAAAAATAAAATGAGTTGTCTCAGGACCCACAGACCTGAAGCTGTGTGTATTGAAACCAAGAATAGAATGTAATCTATGGTGGATCCTTGTTCATCTTCCTTATACCTCTCTCAGTGGTCCTAAGATCATCACATCCTCTGTTGGCTGCATCAGCCCCCTGCTGTTCCTCCTTCTCCCTCTGTGTTCCCTGGCCCTCTGAGGCCCTTTGTGTGAGAAAAATGCCTTAAATAAAGACTCTGTGCTTTTAGCACCATTGGCCAGTCAGTTCTTTTTTCAAAAGCTTTCTGTCTCAAACTACTGCAATTAATTGGGAAAACAATCTAAATATTATTATAATTATCCTGCAATCACAAAGCATCCTGGTCAAAGCAGTAGAGAGCCAACAAATACCAGAGCCCTCAAAAGCCAGCCAAACCCTGGATTTTGCCTCCAACTACAAAGAATCCAGGGCTCAGCCCACCTTTCATGTTGTATAACACTGCTCTACACCCTCATGGAAGCTGAAATAGGGGATTTGTGTGTTTAGGCAGCAATTTACTTGGGTAGTTTTTTATTGAAGGAAATGTTTCTCTTTGTGGGCATAATTCTCTCAGATGACAAAGGAAATCCATAGCCTTTCATTGTCCAAACTGAGATTTGTGATAAGAGAGAGAACTGGAATATCAAAAGACTTCACAAGCCCAGGGAAAATTAATTAAACTAACAGGAGGTCTGTCTCACATTGGTCTGGTTAATGGATCATCTTATCATGTTGTCAGAGTCATTACAGATTAGGGTTTCTCCATAACAGGTGCTCTTAACCTTTTTTGTATCATGGACCCCTTTGGTTGGCTGGCAGGATTGAAGAGAGAGAGAGAGAGAGAGGAAAGAAAGAGGGAAGAGGGGGGGGGGTAAGGTAAGGAGGGAGGGAGGGAGAGAGAGGGAAAGAGGGAAGGAGAGAGAGACGGGGAGAAAGAGAGGGAGAGGGAGAGAAAGAAGGAGAGAGGAAGAGAGAGAAGAGGGGAAGAGCGAGGGAAAGAGATGAAGAGAGAAGAGAAGAAGGCAGAGAAAAAGGGAAAGAAGAAGGGAGAGAAAGAGGAAGAAGGAAAGAAAGAAGGAGAGAGAAGGACATAGAGAAGAGGAAAAGGTAGAGGAGAGGAGAGAGAGGGGGGAAAGAGAGAGAGGGATAGAGAGGGGGAGAGAGAGAGGAGGAAGAGGAGGAGGGATAGAGATAAAGAAGGAGGGAGAGAATGAGAGAGAGGGAGAGGGAAAGAGGAGTGGAAGACAAACAGACCAAAATGCAGACACACACAAAGAGAAAGACAGAGACAGAAACAGAAATGAGACTCAGAGACCCAGAGAGAGAGATAGAGACAGAGACAAACATACAGAGAAACAGATACACAGAGACTTAGAGACAGGAGAGAGACAAAGACACAGAGAGAGAAAGAGACAGAGACACAAAGACAGAGAAGAGGAGAGGAGAAGAGAAAAGAGACAAAGATAGAAACAGAGACCTAGTGGCATGAGAATCATATGTTAAATGACAATTTGTTTAAAAATGATCTGGGATTTTTAGTGGATTACAAGCTCAGTGGGGGTCCACAGTTTGAAATGAAACCAAAAAAAGCTACTTAGGCTGCCTAAAAATAACAATAAAAATAATGATAATGATGATTATTACTTCCATAGTGCTTTAAGGTTTGCAAAATGCTTTAAAATATAGTTTATTTTCACAATACTCTAAAAATATTGTTATTATCCTCATTTTATAGATGAGGAAACTGAGGCAGACCAAAGCTGATTGGATTCTTCAGGATTACCCAAATAGTAAATATCTAAGACTGGATTTTGAACTCAGTTCTTCCTGACTCCAGTCCTAATACTCTAACCAGTGCCCCATCTAGTTGCCAGAGGCACAGTCCCTATGAATAAGGAATAGACAGTTCTGCTGTCTTCCAGCCAGGACATAACAGAAATGTCTTGTTCAGCTCGGGATGTCACACCTCAGCAAGGGCAGAGATAAGCTGGAAAGCTGTCACCATGGTGAAAAGGAGTGATTCCATTTCATGCAGGATCAGTTGAAAGAACTAGGGATGTACAGCATTGGAAGAGAAGACCCAGGACAGCAGCCAAGGTGTCAGAGGAATGATGGTTGTGTTTAAGTACATGAAGATCTGTTGTATTGAAGAAGGATTAGCTTTGCCTTCTTTAACTTTAGAGTAAAGAACTAGTAATAATAGTGGACATAGTCGAGACGAATTTTAACTTGGAATAAGGAAAAATGCACTAAATAATAGAGCCATTTTAAAGTAGAATGGTCCCTCTCAGGAAGTAGTAATTTCTTCCTTCTTGGAAGTTTTTAGGTAGCGACCAGAAGATCACTCATTGAATTTATATACTGGGGATTCCTAGTTGGGCTGGAGCTTCCTTTCTACTCTCACATTCTGAGATGCTGTGATGGTGTGAAGACTATATCTACCTCTTTCTAAACCTTAAGTATTATTTTATCTGCTTGTCCTTCTCCCTTCCCCTTTGTGACGCCCCAAATAGTCCTCACGGATACAATGCTATGCTACTAAATCTGCACCAAAAGTAAGAAGACTAAGAGCCAGAAGAGAAGGCAGGAAATGGGATGGCTGAAGAGATGTGATTATAGAGGGATAAGGCTAGGTATGGCCAAGGCAGGAAGGAAAGCGAAACAGAGAGGAGTCTGGGAGCTGAGGGAGAACTCTTACTCTGCTGACTTCCAGAAATGTCCAGGGTGAGAAAGGCGGCGGTTTCGCTTGGGCAGTTTCTCCAGCATTTCCATGAGCTTGGTGAAGGTAGGTCTCTCTTCCTGCTCAAAAGCCCAGCAGAAGAGAAGAATATCCTAAAAGAAATACCGACATGAGCATTAAACAAGAAGTAGAGATCTTCTCCCCATTATTTTATACTTTATTGAAAGTTGTTGACATTTTTCCTCAATAGGACAGGGAGAAAGGAAACTTGGAGCTTTCACTGATTTCCCTCATCCAAAGGAAATCATTAAAGACCAAAGGAGAACCACCACTTGCAAGTATTTACTCATCTGTAGAAAGGATGAAGATATTTTACAAGTCTTCTCCTGTTGGTCTTTCCACTAAGTCTTAATTCTTGGTCAATCAAAACAGTTTTTTTCAGAACTTGCATTTAATTATTCCTACTAAATCATATTTCTTTCCCCCAATGTGTATTTTTCCTTATATTGTTTGTACAAATGCTAAAAATTAGACTTCAGTATTTACAATATTTTCACAAAGGAGCATATGTACATATATCTACATATATATTATAGAAAAAAAGATAATATAGGAAATGTTTTGGATTTTTATCTAATGCCAGACAAAATCTAGATGGGTGGGATATACCAATAAAGCCAGGAATTGGTGGTTCAGTTATATGAATTGTATATAGAGCAAATATTTTTGCAAATAATTTGCTTTCATGAAGCTGATTTTATAAATCTCAAACCATTAGGTTACTTGACATGGTCATTTGTTATCCTCTAAGGAAACATTCATAATTTCTATAAGTAGGGGAAATGAAAGCAGGATTCCAATTGACAAACCCATATCCAAGTCTTCTTCTTCTAACAGAATCCCTTTTCTCCCCCACCCTCTAACCTGGAACTTACCGAGATCTCTTTTCCTAGTCCAATCTGACTGAGGTTCGGTTTCATTCCTCTTCCCATCTGCCATATTATTGCCTCTGCCGGTTGAGTCTTGTAAGGCCATTCCCTGGCATGGAGTTCATACCAGATTGTGCTGTTGGTGTACAGGTTAGTGTTAATATGGTTGTCAGAGCCCTATCACTTTCTAACTTCCTCTCTTCTAAGCCTTTCTCCTTTCAGAACTTAAATAAAACAGGACAGGTCATAAATGGTCTTCAAAAGTTGGCCACCTCCCCAGTCTGAACTCACCCGGAATCCTCATACTCCCAAGTGGTACAATGGACAGCGGGCTGGATTTGGAGTTAGAAGACCTGGATTCAAATCCTGACTCTCCGCTTCCTCACTGTGGGACTTTAGGCAAATCACTTAACCTGAGCCCGTTTCCTTAACGTAAATTGAAAGTGTACACAGGGCTAAATAGTATTCCAATTTTAAATCTCAGATCCTATGATCCTACTATGGTCTCTAACAAGTCTTCTCCAAAGACTTACCCTCAAGGATTCTCAGCTACCAAAATTATTTTACCTTCCTCCTCTACTCAATCTCATTTTCTTCAATGGCCAGCTCTCAAGGTCTAACAAAGCATTTCCTCCAAGGTGTTCATGTATGTTAATAGTTTAATGTTCTCTTTTTTTCTGTTTTAAAGGAAGAACTTTGAGAAATCCCAATGAATGAGTCTTTGGCATAGAATTCAGTCAGTAAGGAAATCTTATCTGTGATCCTCAAATCTAATCCGGGGAGCAACTATCTATAGATAGGGCAAACTATCATATTTCAACTTCCACATTTTACAGAGGAGCAATTGAGTCCCTAAGAGAAAGCGGCTTGATTAATTTCACATAGTCGCAAATGGCAGAGCCAAGATTGAAACTCTACACCCTTGCCATTGAACCACAATACCTCTCTGAAGGGCATATTTAATGAAAGCTTGTCGAATCAGATTAGACATTGGGTTTCCACCACCTGCTTGCTTGTTAAAGTCCTGGCATTCTAAGATGTTCCTTCAGATCAGTCTGTGAATCGCCTCTCACCTTCATACATGAGCTTTTTGAAGCTATATTCCACACATATTCATTCCCCCTACCACTCTCCTACTGCCTACCCCCTCCCCAAATACAAATCTGGACAGGTAGGGAAAATGTAGCCACCGAGGAGCCAGCCATAATGGAGCCAAAGCAAAGTAGGTAGACTCCATTCTGTGACAGGAAGCAGTTGTATCTGTGTATTTTAGTATTGGCAAAGAAAGAACTTTGAACTTCTGGAATCCCTTTCTTCCCAGCAGCCCCATCCATTCTTCAAAGGATCTTAGCGTCTTAGAACTACAAGAGACTTGTGTCTATCTACTCTAACCCATAGAAGGCAGTCAATAACTACATGTTAAGTACCTATCGTGTGTCAGGCACTGTGAGGTTACAAAGAAAGGCAAAGGATTGTCCCTGTTCTTAAGAAGCTCACATTAATTTTGTCACTTTCTCACCCCCTCAGGTGGTATTGATGAAAATCTGAAGGTCACAGCTATCTTGGGCAACTCAGCTAATTTAGTTTTTATTACTCTTGCATCTTCCTCTTCCTTCTTTTTGAGGAAATATATTTAGAAGCAGGAAAAAGAAAAAAGGCTATTGCTGAGTGTTATCTCATGGGGCTGGACTTGAACCTGTATCCAGATAACTTTCCCAATCACCTTAGTTACCAGTGCTTCCTATCTCAAAGTTAATCTTATGTGATATACATGTTTCTCTGTCTCTAGACTTTAAACATTTAGGGAATATGACAGAGTTCTGTGCTTGAAATAAAAAAAGACCCGAATTCAAATCCTGCCTCATCATCATCAAGATGTGTGATTGGTTACCTCACTTCTTTATAACTTGATTTTCTCATTTGTAAAATGAGGATGAGAATAGGATTTCACACACACACACACACACACACACACACACACACACACACACAGAGGATTGTTGTAGGAATCAAATGAAATAATATGTGTATAGACCTTTGAAAAATCAGAATGCTATGTAAACAGTTTCTCTGATAATGGTGGTGGTAATAATTATCTACCTAATAGGTGTGAGGGTAAGATCAAATAAGGCCTATAAAGCATTTTGATAATGTTAAGAATTGTAAGGATCACAGATTTATAATTAGAGATGGAAATAACTATGAACTGCCACCTAATCAAACCCTTTTAATTTTCCAGATTAGGAAACTAAGGCCCAAAGGAACTAAATCACTTACTTAGCTCATATATCTAATAAGAGTGAGAGGCAGGATTTGAATTAGGTCAACTGACTCCAAATCTAGTGGGGTTTTTTTTTTCACTGTATAATATATATAATGTGTGTGTGTATATACATATATACATACACACACATATATATATATATTATATGTATAATTTTTTATTGTTTTTGTTATTATTATTAGCTCATTCTCATTCTTTTGGATGGGGCTCAGATAAATCCAATCTGAGGATAAGTTGTAATTCAACTATTATTCTTTTATATTTAGTACTCTAAGAACCAGCATGCAGATAGATAATCTTTGTAATGGACTAAAAGTGGATTTTATTTTCGCCTTCTATTTTGTCATTAGCTAGAGTTTCTAGAGTTTGTGTTAAGTGTAGGATTCAAGGTCTTCAGTTGTTTTAGTTTTTCCCTTTTCAGATCTAAATAGCTCTTCTACCTCTATGTTTATTTCATCTGATCTCTTAGATTTGATATTTAGGGTTTAGGGAATGAAGTAGTTTTTTGTGCTTGCTTTATACTAGTTGTTAGAATGTTGTTGTAGCCTCTGGATCTGAAGACATCATTGACAAAAAGAGGTTTTCAGTCCTTGTCAATAACTGACAAGATTTCCCCTCCAGTTTTTCTTTGATGTTATAGCTCTCTTGTACAACAAAAGTATTCCTCTCTTCAGTCCATGCCATGCCCACTTGATCCTAGATCAAGAACTGGAAGATCAAGAAAAGTTCAGAAGCTATCTGGTCTATTATTTTATATTTATATAAATATGATTATAAATGTCATTTATATTTATTTTATAGAGAAGAAAAATAAGTTTACACAGATGGTAGTAAATCAGGCAGAATTTGAATCTAACTTTTCTGCCCTTTCCACTGGATCACACTACTTTTTCATGGTGGAAAGTACTGTCTGCACCAAAGCAGTTCCAATAAGTGAAGTATTGGTTGTTTATCACATTCACTTCACTGCCTGTGGATCAAGCTAATTGTCACAGTGGTTCCAAGTAAGATTAAATTCAGAGGAACAGGTAGAATACACTATCCATGGTGCTGACGCTATCAGTGGTATCCCAGAGCTGAGTTGAGGATATTTCAGAGTTCCTGGTAGATCTTCACATTTATGTCAACACACAGACCCCCCAGAGTACATCATCCTGGCTTCTGGGTACACTCCCTACCCTGCACCATTGCCTTTCTTCACTTCATGAAATGGATGAGAGGTAGGGCTTTGAGGAGGATATTATTTCTACAGTTACTATGTTAAAAATCCTTCCCCTGCTAGCCCTCAGGACCGGTATAAAAATCCAACAATATAAATTGTATTTAAACATTCTGGAAAACAAAGCAAAAGAAGAGGAATCCAATGAAACAAGGAGTAGGAAATTGATAACTGGTTGGTATAGTAGAGGGAAGTAGAATCAAGAAGACCTCAGCCCATATAATTGCTTTGTCACTCTGGAAAACTAATTTTCCCACTCTGGACCTTAGTCCCATTTCATAACATGAAGGAGTTGGACTAGATGGTTTCTAAGGTCTTATTTAGCTATAGATCTGTGATCCTATAAAACAATGGCTGTTGCTGCTGGATCCAGTTTTTGTCCCTTTTCTAAATCCTCTTCTCTCATTCTCATTGTACCCAACCCACAAGTTTCTGGTATTAAGATATTAATACTAAGAAATGGTTTTTTGTTGTTTGTTTTTTATCGAAAGCCTAAAGTTCTGAGTTTGTCATCAAGAAGGAAGGCCAAGTGTTAGCTGCCTCCTACCAACAAGATTGCGCTCTCTTCAGAGGCAGCTGCTTCAGTGGCTAGCCCAGTGGGTCAGTGCTGAATAAATACCCCAAGGTGAAATGTCTGGGGCCATTGAGTCCCCCAGGTGGCAGAGGACACAGTAGTAGCTGGCAGTCATTCGCCAAGGCAACGGACAACACAGCAGTCCCCAACAGACACACAGCGGCAAGCCAAATTTAAGTTTCTGCAGAAACAACTCACACCTAATTGGTGAGGGAACGCAGAGTTCCAAGTTGTTAAGCATTCAACAGTGCAGAGGAAGAAGGATCATTAAAACTTCCTTTTAAAATACACTTTAATGGGAAATTCACTTAAAAGGGAGAAAAAATTTAAATCAAGGAAAAAACCATTTGCTTGAGGCCTGATTTGATAAGGTCTCTTAATTACTTCTTTGCTAAAGTTATCCTAAAAATATTCAGGTCTAATTATTGCAATTTTTCAAATAGATTTATCTAATCAGATAAAGACTTTGGTATAAACTAATCAGTACACACTACAGTCTTCAAGGTACCCAATGTGACAGCTGATAAGAATCAAGATCCTTAGATAGAAGAGTCTGAACTAGAAGTTGTACCAAACTACAAATAGTTCCACAGAAGTACAAGCATTTTTAAAAGTAATTCTTAAACTTATTCCTGTATTATAAGACTGAGTTATTTATGGAGGTACTTTTGGCTTTGCTCTTTTAATGTATTAACATAAATTTACTGTTTAATAGGAATTCATTATTGAATGGCCAACTTAGTTAGGAACATCTCTGCACCTGATGGGGTTGGCCAGAAAACTATATCCATCTCTGAGATCCGCTTTTTCATCATGATGTAACCTGACTGAACTTAGCGTTGATCAACATAATCTTCAAGAACTTTGGGTCATTGCCATGCTATGAAGCAGTGGTCCTCAAACTTTTTAAATAGAGGGCCAGTTCACTGTCCCTCAGACTGTGGGAGGGCCGGACTAGAGTAAAAACAAAAGCTCACACTCTGTCTCTGCCCCTCAGCCCATTTGCCATAACCCGGCGGGCCACATAAATGTCCTCAGCGGGCTGCATCTGGCCCTCGGGCGTAGTTTGAGAACCTCTGCATGAAGTCATATTTGAAGAAAATTTATTTCAAAAAATTCTGAGTCTATCTTTGACATGAGTAGGATAAGTATCATGGTTCCGATTTTATACCTGAGAAAAGTGGGACTATGAGAGGTGATGTGATCCATGTGAAATTACACATTATTATAATTATAATGATACAATTAATGGGAGATCTGGCAACTTGGTATTTAGGTGTTTGAGCTCCTACAAGAAGACTTTCTATTACATACGTGATTATTCTTAGTGCTATAGATTTATTCTCCTCTCTAGAAGTAATGGATGATGACTAGAATGAAATCATCAATGTCAACATGATTTACAAATCCTAGTGTTCTCTCCCCAATTGTAGCATCAAGTCAATATGATTTTTGAAGGACCTACTATGCACCAGCTACTGAGATATGAAGAAAAATAAAATCAGTCCCTTCACTTGAGGAGCTCACATACTGATGATGGAATCATGGGGAGACAACATCCAAACAAAACATAGATAGGAGAGCTTGAAGATAGTGTAAGTGGAAAGGTACTAGGGTGATGGAGGCCTGATAAAGGCAGACAAAATAACCAAAGGATGGTTTGGAGAAGAGTGTTTCCCATCTATGATTTGGCCCCTTCTCCGCCCAAAGCTGAGATGTGGCTCACTTACCCAAGTGCAAACACATCTGAGTGCTTAGAAAATGGGAGCTTATCCTCCTCTGTGTCAGGAGAAAGCTGACGGATGATCTCGGGAGCCAGGTGGCAAAGCCAACCGTTCTGGATTCGGAGTTTGTTCTCCCTCCTGGAAATGCAAATTTCAGAGTTAAGTAATCTCCTGGGCATTGTCACTCTGACCCTAGTCACAAGCTGAGGAGCACAGATGCTAGTCAAGTCAACAAGTATTATCAAGTGCTTATGTTCCAGACTACACCCTAAGCACCAGGGACTCAAAGAATGGCAAAAATTGGAGCTGCCCTCAAGAGTTGTATATAAGGAAGACTACAAGAAGACCACTAAATACATACAAAACATGTTCAGAATAGATAAAGGCAGGCTCATAGGGAAGCAGACCTCCTGCAGAAGGTGAGAATCAAGCTGTCTAGCTCCTTAGTCTACCATTCACTTCCTAAAGCCCTCTTTGTTACCTCTTATATTAAAACTATTTAAAATTACACTAGAAATGTTTTTTTTTAAAGTTTAGGTCAGAACAAAGTGGCCTGATTAAGATTTCAGGAGACATTAGTCAGTCTCCCTGAGATTTTTCTATGCTTGAGACTAAACCCAGAAGGAGAGGAAGAAGCAACAGTATTTATTGGAAGAAGGGTGATAATTAGACTTGCTAACCAAACTCAATTCTTAGTTCTTTTTCTATTCTTTGTGATTTTTTTTTTGATACAAGGAGAACCAAGGACCCTTTATTTAGAAGCAGAAGTCTTTCTAAATCTCTGGGCCTCAGTTTTCCTAGACCACTGAAGGCATAAAATAGGTTATTACTCTATTTTACTTTCCCTCTGAGCTTACCTTCATCTATTCTAAACAGTTTTCCTAGGCATTTCCAGGAGGGGATTTGACTTGGTGAGATACAAGACTCCTCTCCTGCCTCATTTCTTGACTATGGCCTGAATCAGATTAAAATATATTTGGGAAATATTTACAAAATAAAGCTACAATAAGATACAGATAATAATAAGGCATTTCATTTGAAAACAAAGTCAATTTGTAGCAAGCCCTTCCAGGAGCTGCAAGGTTCTTTTCCTCCCTTATTTCTTGACTATAGCCTGAACCAGATTAAAATGTATTTGGGAAATATTTACAAAACATTTTACAAAGTTTACAAAATAAAGATACAATAAGATACATTTGAAAACAAAGTCAATTTGTAGCCCTTCAACAAACTGCAAGGTTCTTTCCCTCCCTTATTTCTTGAATGTGGCCTGAATCAGGTTAAAATGTATTGGGGAAATATTTACAAAATAAAGATACAATAAGATACAGATAATAATAAGGTATTATATTTGAAAAAAAGTCAATTTGTAGCCCTTCCATGAGCTGCAAGGTTCTTTCCCTCCTTTATTTCTTGACTATAGCCTGAACCAGATTAAATGTATTGGGGAAATATTTACAAAACATTTTACAAAGATTTAAAAATAAAGATACAATAAGATACATTTGAAAACAAAGTCAATTTGTAGCCTTTCCATGAGCTACAAGGTTCTTTCCCTCCTTTATTTCTTGAATGTGGCCTGAGGAGTATGTGATTTTTTAAAATGAATTTGTTCTATTTTAAATACTTTGAACAACCTGATGCTTGCAAGGGGATTGAAATCTACTAGTTGAGACCTATAAACAAACCAAATTCAGTTTTTCCTCCATTTTCTCTGGAAAGAAAGAACTATGTAAGAGACATTATTGAAAATTATTATTCAAAATTGAACCTTATATGCACATAAACAAATACATATTTCATCTGGCATACAGAACTCTGTGGAATGGAAAGCCCATTTATTAGTGTTGATTGACATTCATCTGTAACTTGTAAACATTCATTTATTATGTATATAATATATATCTGTATAATATATATGCATTATACATGTATAATATATACACAGATAGATATAGATATATAGATATGGCAGCAATGCTACCTTTTATTCTATAGTTTTCCAGACATTAATGAAATAACTCTTCTGTGTTCATGAATAACTCTTCTGGGCTATCAATAGTGAAATACATATCTGTAAATGATCTGAGGTGTTATCATGGTGATGACCTGGGATGGGCACTCCTCCCACCAAGTCCGATTTCAGCCTATCTAGGACATAGTAGGTAAACACCCGAGGGTTGTCCCTTCATCTCTTAAATTCTTCAGTTTCTTTTAAGAAACACCTTCTGCATGAGACGTTTCCTGATTGCTTTATATCATAGTGTCATTCTTCCTCCAATTTTTTTCTCCTACGTATATTTTTCTTTTTTAATTAAAGCTTTTCATTTTTCAAAACATAGGTGTGGATAATCCTTTAACATTAATTAGCCCTTGCAAAATCTTATGTTCCAACTTTCCCTTCCTTCCCTCATGCCCTCCTGTAGATGGCAAGTAGTCCATTATAGTACATATATATACATATATATATATATATATATATATATATATATATATATATATATATATATTTAACATACTTACATGTGTATGTACATGTTGTTTCCTATGCTAGAATGTAAGTTTCCTGAGATCATGGACTATTTCACTTTTGTCTTTAATGATAATATTGAGAGCTAGCATTTACACAATGCTTTAAGATTTACAAAGAGCTTTACAAATAATATCTTATTTTATCTCAATAACCTTTGGAGATAGGTGCTAATATTGCTATCCCCATTTTATGAAAGAGGAAACTGAGGTAGGCAGAGGTTAAATGACTTGCCTAGGATCACACAATTAGTGACTGGCAGGGAGAGGATTTGAACTAATATCTTCCTGACTCTGGGATCATCACTTTAACCACTGAAACATCTAGCTGCCTTTCAATGTCTAGTATAATAAACTTTATTTAATTGAATTAAATTGAAGGACAAGATAACAGAAATATGGTTAGAAGTTTCAGTCACTCGCTGCTTTATTTTGATTTGCCTAAAATTGTGCAGCTAGTAATTGTTAAAGGTGATATTAAAATCATAAGATAGAGGTAGATATCCACAACTAAGGAGAACGTGGATTCCTTTTTATCATAAATCTTCAAGAGGTGATATTAAAAACATAAGATTAAAAGCATAAGACAGTAGGGTAGTGCATGTTGAAATGTATACATAAAATATACTCTAGGTATGATGAAGATTAAGTGGAGCCATTATCTCCTCCTCATCCCATAGTTTATACCTGTGTGGGAAACCTATAGTGGAAATTAAATTGGGAAGATGAGGGCTAGGAAGAAGAATAAAACAGAAATTTGGGCTAGGAAAGTGCAAAGAGCATTGACCCTGGAAATCAGTGAACCTGGCTTCAGATTCTATCTTTGACACTCACTAGTAGTGGATTTGGGCAAGCCAGTCAATCTCCCTGAGTCTCAGCTCTGTCATCTGTAATATGAGCTCCCTTCCTGCTTCAGATTTATGATTGTATGAGATGATGGGCTCCTATTTTATGGAATCTTCATCCACCATCTTCTCAGTAATGAGCCTTATGTAGAATGTGTTGGTTGATTTTGACAAACACTATCATGTCACTCTCCCCACTTCCTCCAATCCATGGAATAGTGCTCCCTCTTCCTCTCTGCTATGGCTTCCTTCAATGCACCGCCCAGCTGCCATTTGTCCGTGCTGTCCTTTTCTGATTGATCCCCTAGTAATAAATCTCCTTTTCTCTCTTTTGGAAAATGTGTGTGTGTGTGTGTGTGTGTGTGTGTGTGTGTGTGTGTGTGTGTGTAAGTGTGTAAGTATATATTTTTTTTCTTTCATCTGTTTGAAAATTGTGTTTCCTCTTCCATTGGAATGTAACCTTGTGAAGTCATAGACTATTTCTCATCTTTGCATCTCCTGACTCCATGCCTGATAAACAGTAAGCACCTAATAAATTATTATTATTATTATTATTATTATTATTTACCTAATAAATTATTGATGAAGAATTGAATAAAACTGTGGGCCTCTTTTGGGGCCTCAGTTGTTTTTTACTTGTAAAAAAGTTGACCTTTATGTTGTGAACCTGGATATCTTAGAATCAGCCAGAGTCAGGATAAGCAAAAGTCTTTATTCTTGGTCTTTTGGGGTCACTCTCAGGGGATTAGATCTAGGAATCTCTACATCTCCTTCCTCTCTGTCTACCGCCAAAGAATGAATCTCCTCCTCCTACTCCACCCACTGATCTCACTTCCCCTTCTTTGTCCAAGCCGGCACAGAATAGTTAAGTAGGGTCATCCTCCAAACATGTTACTAGAGAATTGTCCAATTGGTAATTAGCCCTAAGTGCTGCTTACCTTGCATCTAGGTCAAGTACATCTGCTCAGTTCTAGCCCTTTACACCTTTATGGTCTCTTCTAGCTCTATATTTGTGATCCTTTGACTTCTCAGAGCCTCAGTTTCCTCACTTGTTAAATTGATTGTTTAGAACAGACAGAGCTCTCTTCTAGCTCTCAGCCTCCTTACTTATCAAATGAGGGAGTTGGCTGAGATAGATGGCCTCCAAGGTGTCTTCTGTTCTTAATCTGTTATTCTATATGAATACAAGCTACTCAAGGTCAGCTACCATTTTTGTTTTTGTACATTAATGGTTACTTAATAAATATTCATTGATATCAGGTGGGAGGCTCACAAGGCATTCATGGATGAAGTTCTGTAGTTTTTAAAAACCAACAACACGGAGTACATCCCTGAGCCAAACAGAAATGCTTCTTCCTTTTGTCCAATTATTCCAATCTACGCAGCGGATAGTTGGCCATATGTTCAATCCTTTTAGTAAGAGGTTGGAGGGGGAATAGGAGAGGAGAGCAATGAGGAAGTTTGAGGCTTGAGGGGCCCAAACTTTCTCAATCCACAGATCTCAAAATCACAGACAGACTTTTTCATTTGGCTTACTCCTACCACATGTCTTCTGCTAATTATTGGGGGAAAATGCCTTTGTGTAGATTGGAAGTTCCAGATGTGCAGTCTGGGTGTGGGATTGGACATGATTCTGAGCCTACATCTCCCTCACCCACCTCCTCCTTCCCCTAAAGCTCTCCAGTACTCTTCTCTCAGAGTAATTAGTGGGTTGGTGGACAAGCCCAGAGAGAAATCTCTGGGGTCTGCTGCACAGTCTGTTGGAGCTGGAGGCAGGGGAATTACAACTTCAAAACCCACCACACTGCAGGAACCAAAATAAAGACTTTCCTTTTGATGGGAAGGCATCAAATGAACATCCCCACACCCTCGTCTCCATCTCTGCCTGCAAAACAGTCCTATTAGTTTAAACAACTTGGAAAAGAAAGAGACCTGAACTTTCTCTCCTGTGACATCTCAACTCCAACCAGCCTTTTTAATGAGGGAAGTTGCCTGCTCTCATTAGCAAAAGGCTTGAATAAGTTTGGAGTTTTAAACCTCGATTTGGAATCCAAAAAAGGTCCAGAGAGAAAAGTGGGCTGAAAAGTAGTGCAGTTCTGGTCGATCATGAATGGGTTGAAAGCCCAGATTCCACAGAATTGGCATTATTATTTCCAGGGGTTGCCAACTTGGAAAGAAGTCTACAGTGGAGGACCCTAGAGATCTGTCCTTAGCCCTGGGCTCTTCACCATGTTTATGAATGATTCACATTAATGTCACGTTCATCAAATAAACAGATGGCACAAGGCAGGGAAGGTAGGCCAACACATTGTACTTCAGAGCCTGATTTAAAAAGAACCTCTGCTTCAGACTTTCTGGGTCTTTTCAGAATGTCTGAGCATCTGTCTTATCTATCTCTTGACGGAAGAGCTTTAGTGGGTTGTCAGTTCTGCCAACAATGTAACATCATGGCCAAAAAAAGGCTAATCCTAAGATTCATTAAAATAATTGTAGCACCCAGAATGCCTTGAAAGAATCTGGAAGAACATATTCAACTCTGGGTGCCACATTTTAGGAAAGACATAGAGTATGCTCAGAGAATGGAACCAGAAGGTGAAGAGCATTGGACCCCATATCATTTAGATGACTGAAGGAACTGGGAGTGTGTAGACTGGAGAAGAGAAGACTTGGGGTAAAGAATGATAGATATCTCCAAGCACTTAGATCACTAGGAAGAAGGAATGTGTTGTTTGTCCTCAAAGATCAGAATGAGGAGCAAAGGGTAGAATTTCAGAGACTCAAAATCTTGGTTTGATGTAAAGAATACATCTTGTGACAATGACTGTTATCCAGAGGTAGATAGCCACAACTAGGGAGAACGTGGATTCCCTCTTACCATAAAACTTCAGGTAAAGACTGACTGTCAACAAGGATAAGCTAAAACCCCAGAGAATCACAGAATCTCAAAGTTTTAAGGGATTTTTAGAGACCATTTCGGCTGATTCCCATCTGAACAAGAAACCTTTCTACAATCCTGCTGACAAACTGTCAGCCTTTCTTTGAAGACCTAAAGTAAAAGGGAATTCACTTTTTCCCCACTTGTGGAGACCTCTGGAGAGCAATCATTGTCCGGGAATGTTTTCTTGACATTTACTTAAAGAAATGGGATGTCCAAATGAGTTTCCACTTTAATCCATTCCTATTTTACTCACTTCTCCCTAATCTTTCCTTACCACACACGCACACATCACTCCATTTTCTGAACTCAGATGCTTCCTAGATGTCTGACTTTAAAGTCTCTTTACCTCTATCTGCCTTAGGGGATAATTGCACCCATACACCAAGACTGTTATAAGAATAGAACGAAATATAAAGCTCTTTGCAAGTGTCAAGTGATATCCAGAGAGAAAATGTGATTTGTTCTGTATCATATAGCTAAATAGTCACAGAATAAGGACTCAAACCTGGGTCTCCTAACTCCTTATTCAGGGTACTTTCTATTTCATTGAATGCATCAGGCCAAAGCTGGACTTCAAGGGTCATTCACCTGAAAATCAGAAGACCTGTAGTTATGTAACCCTCGACTCTTCTCTTCTCTAAACCCATCTTCTCATTTGTCAAGAGGAGAAGTAGAACATGCCCTCCCAGCTTCAAGGACATTTTTCTCTCTCCCAGTAGTAAGTAAGCTCCCAGAAGGCTCCTTGTCTGGCTAGTTTATATGTGTATTCCCCACAGTTAGCATAGTGTAAACACTGACTAAATACTTTATCCATCCATCTTTCTACATCTTAAACAGCTACTTCAATGAGATTTACTATTGTTAATGAGGGATGGCATTTTAATGATAGGAACTAGTTCTGTGATTTCACTGATCCAGGAAAATGACAGCTGCATTATCTACCTTTTCCCAAAGCATGCAAATGAAAGCCAACTTTTACAATTTGATTTTTCTTGTTTTTCAAATGAAAAAGCCAACTTTTAAATCTTATTTTTCTTGCTTTGTGTGTGTGTGTGTGTGTGTGTGTGTGTGTGTGTGTGTGTGTGTGTGTATGTGTGTGTTTGCAATATGGCTCTTGTGGAATTTTCACGTATGACTTCCCACATAGAATTACCATCAAATTGCTTGCCTTCTAAATGGGGGAGGGCAAGAGGGAGATAGAAGAATTTAGAATTCAATTTTTTAAAAAAATAAATGTTAAGAATTAAAAAATTAGCCAAAGGAGCTCAGCACCATCTCTGCAATTTATAGCATTGGAGAGCTGCCAAAAGCAGTGAGAAGGGGATGGTTTATTCTTTGCCTTTATGTCTCTAACAGCTAACACAACATTTAGTGCATAGTAGGTGCTTGTTGATTGAGTGACTTATTGATTAAAAAATAGAAGGGATTCCAATTGGGGAGAGTTCTAAATGCTAAATAAAGTCATTTATCTTAGAAGATATAGGGAGCCCCTGAAGCCTCTTGACCAGGAGAGTTGACATGGTTCGATTGATGCTTTGGGATTATCAATTTGGCAACTGGATGGAGGATGGCTGGAAAAGGGGAAAGGATAATAGAAGGGAGGTCAATTGCAAGTCACTATGGCAAGAGGTGATGGATGTGGGATGGTCTTATCTGTGAAAGGAAAGGAGACAGAAAAGAAATAAAACAGGGAGCTATAGTCCCTCCTAGGTTATCAGAGCGCTAGGATTGGAAGGGACCTGATGAGGAAACTGAGGCCTTGGGGGAGAAACTTCTTGTCTAACAAATACCACACAGGCTTTAAGTACCAGAAATAGGAATTAAACTCAAGTGATGTATTCCGGATTTCAAAATTACTATCTGTGTAACTCTGGGCAAATATTGCACATCTCTGTGGCTCTGTTTCGCTGTCTGTAAAATGAAGGGGTTGGATTATATCATCAATCAGACCATTTCTAGCTCAAGAGTTTTGATCCTATACATGGGATTCTTAGTTCCTCTATAGTTTGATGATCTAAAAAGGAAAAAAAATATGTATATTCTCTGTAACCCTGCCCAAGAAAGACCAAAGGGATGCAAGACATCAGTGACTGTCACTTCAGTAAGTGAGTCGTTTCATCCTTTGATGCAAGACACTTGTACTTTGAGCCCAATTTCATCTAAGGAAGCCAGAGAGCTTTTCAACCCTGCCCTGTGAGAGTGGCTAGAAAGAGAAGTGATGAGATGAAACAGTCAGCCTACCTCCCCACATGGGGGAATGCAACTCAGACTAGAGTTCAGGACTAAGAGCGGGAGTTGGGGCAGCTCACTCTCTCCATGTCGGATGGGTCTGTGGAAGAAGAGACATGGAGGAACTGCGAGTCCCTTGGTGCATGAAAAGACCAAAAAGTGCAAGAAAAAAGTCCCTTGCCAGAAGAAAAAACAAAACAAAAAAAGGATCTTACAAAGAAAAAAAGAACAACTTATTTCTCGTTTTATCTGGTTCCTTATAGCCCCTGAAGCCATCACTCAATTTCAGATTATGGCGGGAGGAGGACTATAAGAATAAAGAAGATACCTGGGGATGAAGATGATGGTTAAGTTCAGTGGTTTGGGGGAGTGGAGCCCTCTCAATAGCCAATCTTAGAGCTGTTGGAGGTAGCTTCCCAGGGATCAGAAATAAGGTCTTAAAGGAGATGCCTCCATTAAGCCTTCATGTTCCCAAGTGAGGAGACAGATGATGATAAATCACAAATCCAAATCATCGTTATTATGATTATTATTATGATTAATAACACCCTGCTGGGCTAGAGGCAGGCAAAAGATGGCATCTTAAATGGCACTTTTTGTAATGGTGGCAAAGCAGCTGTGTAAGAATCCCTCTCTCTCATAATCCCTCCCCTTGCCACAGCTCAGGGGTTATGCTGGGATTTTTTGGACACAGTAGACTCTGCTCACTTAGAACTTTTTTCCCATAGTCCCTACTATGCCTTATACTCTAGTAATCTTAGCTGCTATCTAGGGACATTTTGGAGCTCTTACCTCTCTGGTTAAGGAAGGGCATAAGAAACTGAGAGGCAGATGAATATGCCGTGAAATTCCTTCAGAAGTCACCTCCTCAAGGAAGCTTTCCCTGATTAATCTCGTGCCTACTTGAATCAAGCCTTCTTCCTGTTGACACTACCGGACCACCCTGTCCCAATGCACATTTCTGAACTAAGATTTTATTCCTGTTCTCTGTACTCACTGAAATTTTAGTGCCTTATAAAATGTTTGTTGAATAGGCAAGTTCAGGGAGGCTTTAGTTCTTTACATATAAAATGAGGGAGATGGATCAGGTCTTTTTAAGCTCTAAATCTATGTCCAAGGTACAATCGTCAGAGGTGATGAGAGAAGGTTTTTATATTTTTAGATGAAGAAACTGAGGAAGAGTCCTCAAAGACAAGCAGCTTTCCCATATAACAATTGGGAAAGAAATACAATAGAAAAGCAATGGATTTGGAGTGAGAGGGTCTGAGTTCAAATCCCAGTTTTATGACTTGAATAAATCTTAATCTCTCTGAACCTCAGTTTCCCCCTATGTAAAAATAAGAAGGTTGGATTGGGCTACCTCTTGGGTTCCTTCTATCACTGAATATATTCTCACTTTTAACTGTGTGATTTTAGGAAAGTCTCAATTTCCTCCCCTGTAAAATCAGGCAGGGGGACTAGCAGGTTCCTAAGGTCCCAACAAACTCAAAATATATAAATGTCAGTGAATTAATGGCAGGAGTGGAATGACATCTGGCATCCTGGCTCTCGGCTCCACTCAAGACTCTATGTTCATTTCAAATTTAAACCAAAAATCTCTATGAAATGGCCCTCTGGACCCAATTTGGTCCCTGTGCTGGCACTGTCTGGATCAAATAGACCTGAACCCCAAACTGAAGCCCGGAATAGAATGGCGACAAGACAAATACCACTGGGACACATCCGTCAGACTGCACCTGAGGTCAGCCAGAACTGGCGTCAGAGCTGGAAACTGGGTCTCCAGGCAGGTGCTTTGTCCACTGAGCCATGGTACCTCTGATGGAACCATACTAATCACCGAAATTGATGGAGTGACATAGAACAAATCATAGCAGTCAATGATCCCAGTAAAATTTGGTGAGATGGGCACAAGGGGACCAGGGGAAGAAAGAAGGTGCCAATTGCCGGTGACTAGGCAAATTAAGCTCTCCTAAGTCATCAGGCTTGGCTATAAAACCTTTTCATCTGGAGGAACCAATCTGCTAGAGCCCAGGATCCTATACAGTGCCTCAGAGCTGGGTCCAGTAGTGAATATAGCGAAAATCCTCTAAGCTCATCTGACATTTTCACATCTCCCTTTAACTGTCTCCTGGGCCATTCTTATACCTTCAGCCTTGCACAGGACAGCAACCTGTCCTAATGGATAGAGTGCAGGTCTGGAGTCACGAAGTATTGAGTCAAAACCAGCTTTCGACTCTTGCTTGTTTAGAGAGGCAGCATTTTATAGTGGACACAGAACTGGATTTGAGGTCAAGGTTCATGGCCAATTTTGACGAGTAGAGGGAGTTTCTTTTTGGGAGGACCGTACCCCTGAAACTATAGGTTTGACAAAAGGGAAAAATATGACTATATGTGTGTACTGTGCATATACATGCAAATGTGCCTCCATAATTATAATGTATATATACATAAACGTCTATGCATCATATATATATGTGTGTGTGTGTGTGTGTGTGTGTGTGTGTGTGTGTGTGTGTGTATGTATGTATACACACAAAAATGTTATCTGCCTGGATGTAATATAATTCTTTGTCATACAATGGAAACGCTTTAATGTTGTTCAACCCTACGCTTTGTACATAAGAAGTAACCAGGTAGTGCAGTGGGTAGAGCACTTGACCTAGAATCAAAACTCAAGTTTGAATCCAGCCTTAGACACTTATAAGCTGTGTGGATCTGGAAAGTATTTAACCTCTATCTTGCCTCTCAGAGTTGCTACGAGGATTGAATGAAAAACTATGGGTTAAGTACTATATAAATCCTAATTATGACTATTTTAGGGGCCAATAAATATGTTTACTTATTTTTATTTCCTCCAAGCTTCTTGAAAGTGGGGACTATTTTATATAGGCCTCAGGGCCTAGCAGAAAACTTGGCACGTAGAAGGTACTCCATCAATTCTTGCTGATTGACCCCAGTTCTGAGATGTTATGCTTCTAATCACTGTCCAGTATTTGCGACAGGGATTCAAGTGGGGACCATCCATGCACCCTGATAGTGTCTATATTTTCACAAGTGACTTGAACAACAAAATTTCTCCAAGACCCAAATAAATGCATTTTTCATGATGGATGTGGGACTGGGTTGAGGGGAAGAGTAATGACCTCTGTAGGAGGCTACAGAGTTACAGCTGGAAGGAACTTTGGTTGTCCGACCCCATCATTTTACATAGAAGAAAATGCAGACCCAAAGAGGTAAAATGTTAGGTCAGCAAAGTAGGCAGGGCAGCCCCTGAAACCATATTACTCAGCAAGCCAACTCAGTAGCTGTTTCTCCCAAATAGACAGATCCTGACCCTCTGAATATGTTTTGCATTCTCATGAAATCCCTGAGGAATAGTTCTTTTTTTTTATTTTTAATGAAGCCCCCTCCCCTTTCCCACCTTCCCTCTGTGTCTGGCAAATGGACTAGAGATAGGGCAAGCTATGATTATGCTGATGCTAGGAATAGATGGGGAGTACACGGACAACTAATTAGCCCCAAAGCTAACCATATGCTTTTTCCTCCTCTCTTTTGACAGCACACTATAGATGAGGGGGCCCAGGATTATGAATCTGTAGCTTTCCCACTGCTCTTAGCTAGCTGTGTGACCTTGGGTAAAGTGCTTTCCATATCCTCTCCTTGTTAAACAATGGAACCTGGATCAGAAAATTCGGAAATTTGGTAGCCTCTGAGATGTTTTCCTAACTCTTAGGAAGCACAATTTCCCTCACCATTCCCCTATGTCACAAGCCCAGCCTCTCCCTTTGCCTTTGTTGACAGTATCAATGGAAGAGCTTCCCTGATGCTACTGGGAGGGAAAACCCAAGACAAGCATTGTGGACTTGCCATGGAGCACAACAAGATGCCTCATTGTTTCCTTAGCCCAAGGCTAGTAGAGACCTGACCCCAGTGTTCACTGAGTGGGATAATAAGTAAGGGAAGACCAGAGTCCCCATAGTCCACTGGAGCAGTAGGAAGCCACCTTTTGTTCCAAACAGCAAGGATAAGCCCGAGTCCCCTCTGCCCATTGAAGAAGAGGTCAGATGAGCTCACGAGCATATTGGCATCTAGCCAATGTTCTTGAGTCTAAAATAAAGAATAGAGTGGTGAATTCTGGGAACCTCCTATTGTTGATCACATATCTGAAGCTGTAGCTATATTTGACACAGTGTGTCTTGAATTTGTAAGATAGAGTTTGAACAACCAGAATGGATCAGGCAGCCTCTGTCCTCAATGAAGGGGGCTGGCATGTGTTTGCCATAAAATGAGAAGAGAGGGACCAGCCCACCTCTAAACCCACGGAGTTCCCATACTGGTGAAATCTGGAGCCCTTTTTTTTTTTTTGTCTCAACCAAATTTATCGACAAACTTTCCCTTTTATAAACTGTATAGCCTTTCATTTTTCCTCATCTGTTTTCTCATCTGTAAAATGTAAATATTCAAATATTAAATAAATATTTAAAATATTTAAAATAAAATTAAATATTAAATAAAATTAAATAATTAAAATGTCAAAATAAAAAATATAAAATGTAAATTTTAAAAATTTGTAAAATGTAATATTGAGACCTATCTTCCAAGGATGGCATGAGACACAAATGAGACAATCTAGGTAATGCACTTTATAGATTTTAAAGAGCTATAAAAATGTTTGCTATTATTATATTATCATTATTCTTATTGTTATTATGATTTCTATTATCTTTGTTCTCTTGCCTTAGTCCTCTTTTAGCCAATCATTTATTAGAGACCTGGATGCTTAAGCAGGAGCTCAGCAAAATTGGAACACAACAAAACTAAGGGACTCACATAGGGGAAGGGCTAGAGACGTTGGCCTTGGGAGGACTCAGCTTGCCAGCCACAGACATGATAACCCCATCCAAACACTCACCTGCCCGCCTGCAGCACACCTGATATGCTGAAGAGCCCGAAGTCTGTGATCACCACTTTCCCGTTGTCATAGAAGACGTTCTTGGACTTGAGGTCTTTGTGCAGGATTCCTTTGGCGTGGAGATACCCCATACCCTGGAGGAGGCAAGGAAATGGAAAATTCAGACTCACCTGACTCTGCTAATTACTATCTGGGTGAAAATAAACAAGTTACTTCACTCCCTTGGGCCTCTATTTTCTCATCTGTCAAATGGAGCGGGTCTTTCCCAGTTCCTTCCATCGCTTCCCTCCACTTTCCCTCTCAGACTCTTCTTATATCTCCCTCATTCTACTCTGCATCTGCCACCTTGCTGGGTTTCAACTCCAAGAAACAGCATGTCCCTTCCAGGTCAAGCTCATCACTTCCAACTTCATCAGCCTGCTGTTAACTCAAGCCTTGACTGACACCATCTCTTCCAGTATTCTCTCCTCTCTGATTGGAGGCCTGAAGGGCAGAGTACCAAAATCCTCCCAATGCCTTCCACTATAGAGGGCAGAAACAGGACTTTTCAGCTCACTCCATTTTGTATCTGCTTCTCTGCTCATGGAACAATACGTCCTCTTGCCAGGTACCCTCTGGTCTCTCTCCACCCTTTTTCTGTGGTCTTTTGCATGTTGTTTTCCCCTCCTATTTTTTTTTTTCTTTTTGGCTTTCTTTTCTTAATTATATTCTTCTTGCACAGAGTAGGCATAATAAATGTTGAATGGATTAAATTAGTTGCTTGCAAGTTGTGTACTTTCATTAGTCTGTAAGCAACTTGAGGGTAAAGGATGGGCTTTCTTTTTATTAATTGTACCCCCAAGGCACAAAATAGGCCTTAATAAATGTTGATTGGATTGGCGTGCAAACAAAATTGTCAAAAAGATTATCTTATAGGGCAGCTAGGTGGCACAGTGGATAGAGCACCAGCCCTGAAATCAGGAGGACCTTAGTTCAAATCTGGTCTCAGGCACTTAACGCTTCCTAGCCGTGTGACCCTGAACAAGTCATTTAACCCCAATTCCCCTGGGGGAGTGAGGGGGAATTTTATTTTATGGAGAACTCACACAGGACAACTGTTCACAAGGTGGTCAGAAAAGGTGATACAAGAACACACTCAAGGCATCACTTAAGAACTTTAGAATTGATTGCATGACATGGGAGACACTGGCCCAGGATTGCCCAGCATGGCACACCCTCATCAGAGAAGGGGCTGTGCTCTGTGAGCAAAGCAGAATTGGATTAGCTCAGAAGAAATGCAAGTTAGAGAAGGCATCTTAATGCTCATAGGGACTATTTGTGTCCGACCTGGGGCAGAGCATCCTGAGCTCATTTTGGTCTGATCCACAGTAGGTCATACTACCTTGACTATAATATAGTGATGCCATTTTGATTCTCTTTGAGAATGAAGAACAACAATCAACCAACGATTGGAATGACTTAGTTACTTGCAAGTTGCCTTCTCTTTTAGAATGTAAGATTCTGAAAGGCAGGGACTATGCTTTTCCCCCCTTTCTTTGCATCCCAAAGGCTTAGCAGTTTGCCTGGCACACAGTTAGTGCTTACTAAGTTGACTTGACAAGGAAATAGGCTTACCGAGCACCAAGTTCTCCTCTAGCTCTATGCCTATGATCTCTGATCTAACCTTGAGGAACAGTATTTGAGCTTTTAAAAAGTATCCTAAGCTTTAGACGCTTCTCATGAAGGAAAGGATTATATGATGCTCCCAAATGAGTTCTCCTGGGCCTATGACGAGCTTGCCCATTTCTCTCTCCAGAGTAACTGCTGTCAGAGAAAAATGGTGACAGAGCAAAAGTTTCATTCTCCAGTACTTTCCCCTTCCCCTTCCCTCCATTTCCAGTGATGCCCCTCCCACCCCTTCCACTCAGCTTGTTTTTGATAAGCTGGAGAGTGACCATTGCTCTCCAATGACTGAAATGCCATTTTTTTAATCTCATTTATGATTGGAATCCGTAAAACATTTCCCAAGATCTTGCTGATATCATTTGACAATAAATAAGAATGGAGTGTAAAAGGAGGTGAGGACACAGGGAAGAATAAAGCAAAGACTGTGTGTGTGTATATATGTGGGAGAAGGAGGTAGGGGAGCCAGGGGGAGATTCAAAACCAGGAACTGATCTAGAACTTGAGGAAAACAAATATACCTACAGGGTTGGAAAACTGGGGTATTAGTGGGTTGGGAAACTGTGGGGAAGGGTTCAAGAAAGCAGTTGTGGTTTGGAGGTTTGTTATACGCATTTTTAGTTGTGATCACGTCCATGGCCATGCATTTCACAAATTCATAGTACAGGATTCTCTCATAGTAGAGCCAAGAAGACTGGTCTCTGACCATCCTTGCTGGTGATCCTGGGAAAATTATCTCCCTTAGTACAGTAAACAATTCTCTAAAGACAATTTTGCAGAAGAGTAGCTCAGTCCTGGTAGAGGGAGTTATCTCACCTGAGAGTTCCTTATACTAAGGGAATTCTAAGTCTTATCCTAATCTCTGTAGAATTTGAGAACCTTGGAAATCAATGAGTCAAACCCTTTCATTTTACAGGTGAGGAAACTGAGGCTCAAGAAATGATTTATGCCATCAATTAATGGCAGAATCAGGAATATCAGGGAACAATGCCATGCCCACTGATTTTGGAATCAGAGGAACTGGTTCTAATCTTGATTGCATCACTTACTACTTGTGTAAGATAGAGCAAATCTTTAAAACTCTTTGAACACCAATTTCTTCCTCTAGAAGATGAGGGGGTTGGACTAGATGACCTTCAGGTCCCTTCTGACCCTAGATCTATATATATGCTCTCTGAATCTGTTTGCTTCTCTATAGCATGCTGGACTAAATGACCCTTAAGTTTCTTTTCAGTTCACCATCTCTAATCCTGTTACTCTATCTGAGCCTCAGTCTTCTCAGTTAAAAGAGAAGATTGGAAATGGATTCAGAGGTCCATTTCAGCTTGAAGTCAAAGACCCTATGAGTCTTCTACAGTTGTGATGAATTCTGCAATAAAGGAGCAGAGACTGAGTGGTAGACTGGCCTTTTCTTTCCAAGGCTAACAAAGGTGGTTCATCATATTCCAGTCCATTAAATGAAAATGGCTGAAAATAAACAATTAGCTCACGGTGGGAACATTTGGAAGGGAGGGGGATCGTGTCTGAAGACAATCTATCTAGTCATTAACCAAAGTGCTCTTGAGAAAAATGAAAGTCAGTGGGTTGGAAAAAGATTTATGATAGAGAAATATGCCCTGGAACCATCTTAATTTTTCCTAGAAATGGAGAAATATTTTTCTTTTGTTAAAGTGGTCATTTTTGATTATGAGCCAAGATACTGATGGTTGAATTCAGCATCACTCAGAGCAGATGAGGAATCAAGCAGCGAATAGTTCTTGGGTGTTGCCAAGTCATAGAGATATTTTTTAAAAGATGGAAGGAATTTTGGAGGTTATATAGTCCTCTCTCTCTCTCTCTCTCTCTCTCTCTCTCTCTCTCTCTCTCTCTCTCTCTCTCTCTTTTTTTTTTTAACAGATGAGGAAACTGAGACCCAGAGATGAAAGTAATTGTATCACAACGTAGCCACCTATACAGGAGTCATTTAAACTCAAGGCCTGTGCTTTCAAAGCTCATCTTCTTTCCATTGTACCCCCTTACCTCTATAGAAGCTGTGGCATGACATAGTGAATGGAACACAGGATTTGTATTTAGAAAGGGTATGAATTTTGTCTGTGACATTTACCTCCTGTGTGACCCTGGCCAAGCCAGTTAAATTCTGAGACTTTAAGTCTTTAAAACTTTAAGAGACAATGGATAAAAAATCCTTGCTAAATTTACAAAGGTGAACATCACCCAAAGGATGATGGAAAAGTACAGGTTCCAAGATGTTGCAAATGAGGAATTATGAAGGAAAAAGCAGAAAAAATACAACATCAAAGAAAGGAATGGGGTAAAATGGGGTAAAAGAGACACAGTGAAGACAAAAGATATCCTAGGTGCTCTCCATCCAAGAGAAAGTAAGGAAGGGTCACAGTAACTTGGGTGCATCCCATTGTGGTGGATTTAGTAGAGAGCATGGATAGGGATCTTTGAGGATGGATAGCTATGTTTGGGTCATGGTATTCTTCATTGGAGGGAATAATGACACTGATGAAATAAGAGATCTGATGGAGGATACAGGTATTTGAGGATAAATGTCAGTTACTATTAAAACTGGAAGGGATCTTGAATGGTAACTTCAGTGTCTCATCTCCTTGTTGTACTTTACTTTATCAATGCCAGACTGATGATAATGTAATCTATTTCAGAAGACTTAAATTCAGAAGATTTCTATGAAGGAAGTGCTCCTCAGTTAGCCTTTCTAATCTCTAATCTACCTAAGAAAGTCCTTCCTTATGCTTAATTTTCATCCCTCTTGCTGCAGAATGTAATGCAGGCTTCCAATGAAATTCAGCAGAGTTAATGGAGATAAATGGCTCCTCTTGCTCTTTTGGATAGTTTTGTGATTTATCCCAAAATAGAACTGCTCCCTTGGAATTTAGTAGATTTCCCATTGCTAGAGGTATTGAAACAGAGACTGAAGGTCTACTTCTTGGGATTCTATAGACGGGGGAATTCTTACATTGTTATAGTTGAACAACATGGTCTCTGGGAAGCTTTTAACTTTAAGAGACTGGTATTCTATGTGTGATATTAGCAAGGCTGTCATGTAGAAATGGAATGAGACTTTTTCTTCCTAGAGAGTGGAACTAAGAAGGATACGTAGACGTTGAAGAAGGGAAATCTTAGCCATTGGACTTATCCAATAACTGCCTGGAGTTACTGGGATCTTTCTCATTAAAGGTCTTCGAACAAAGGCTGAATGACCATTTGTTGGAGGGTATCATAAAGGGAATTCATACATAGGTTGAACTAGATTTCTTCTGAAAGTGTTTCCAGTACTGAGCTTCAGTGATTCTATAAGAGTTCAACAAAGGAAAGATAGGAACTTTGCTTTTGTGAAAAAGAAAAGAACTTTCTGAAATCTCCGTCCTCCCACTCCTAAAGGAGTAAGGAAAACATAATTAAAATTAGCTAAAAAGGAATTCACCTAAAACATTAAGCACTATTACAAAACATCTTTTCACTGATGTTTTTCAAAGATGAGCAAAAACGGATGGCTTAGGACTTACAAACATTTTCATGAAAAAAAAAAACAGAACTTCATAGAAACATTGAAGTTCAAACATAGGAATTATGAGAAACATAAAAAGCTAAACATGAATAAGCTGCCATAAAGGACTAAAAAAGGGGAAACCACTTATGTTCATTTTAATATAGAGTTGATACATATATCCCCTCTGAGTCCTATTATCATCTGGGCTTATGTTGTTCAGTTATTTCATTCATATATGATGCTTTGGGACCCCATTTTGGGTTATCTTGGCAAAAATACTAGAGTCGTTCACCATTTCCTTCTCCAAATCATTTTAATGATGAAGAAACTGAAGTAAATAGGATTAATTGACTTGTCCAGAGTCTTATAGCTAATAAGTTGTCTGAGGTCAGATTTAAACTCAAGATGAGTCTTCTTGACTCCAGGCTTGACATTCAATCCACTATAGCACCCCCTAGCTGCCCACCAGGAACCATACAGGAAGTCTAATTAGAAGACTTAGGGGTGATTCTATTATTTCTTGATTATCTTAAGAATAAAAAGAGAGGGGAAGAGGAATAAAGGAAGAGATAGAAAAAGAAGGGAAGAGCAAGGACAAAGAAAAGAGAAGTTAGGAAAAATTTCACATTATTAGGAAGTGCAAGTAGACATCTATGCAAATAAGTAAGGGTGCAGCTGACATTTGAACTTCACTCTCGTCTGAACTGGTCAGACAAAGGATGGAAGAAATATACACAAAATTGGATAGAAAAATGCATTTCACTCACCCGTGAAATAGGAAAGAAAAAGAAGGGAGAAGAGAGTAATGGCAAGATTAATTCTAAACAAAACAAGGTTCTACAGAAACAAAACAAAGTAAAAAATCAAACAAGCATTTTTTAAGGCATCAAAAAATAGAAATCTGAGGGAGTACTCATAAACAGGGGAGTGGCTGAATAAGTTATTGTGTATAAATATGATTGAATATGATTGTGTAGTAAGAAATGATGAAGGGGATGGTTTCAGAGAATCCTAGGAAGACCTATATGAACTGATGCAGAGTGAAATGAACAGAACCAAGAGAATGATCGATACAGTGACAACAATATGGTCAAAAATAAAAATGAAAACTCTGAAAGAATCAGTAATTCTTATCAACATAATGATAAACTACAATTCCAAAGAGCTGAAGGACTTGAGTGTTGACCCAGACAAAAATTTCTATACGTGGCCAGAACAACAACAACAACAACAACAACAAAAGGTGTTCTGCTTGAATATATGTTTACCTTTTGTTTGTCTTTAGTTATCAATTGGGATGGAATAGGATGGGAGGGGGGAGGATTTCAATACTGGAAATAAATATGTAATTTTTAAAATAAACAGGAAAATTTTGATAAATATATAATTTACATAGACAAACATATGAATTTTAGAATAAAGAGGCAAATTTTAACTTAAAAATTAACAAGCAAAATGAATGAATGGCTTGCTCTGCTATTCATTTATGCATGCATATAGAATAGCCTTTCAGGTAAACTAACCCATTAACCAGTCTCTAAATCTCTTCTCAGTACTGCTACTGAACAATGGGAGTAATATACACCAGATTGTTGACTTGTTGTCTTGAAATAAACATCAGAAGAGTTTCATGGGGCCATACTCTTTTCCATATAGTTTCTTTTAGGGCCAGATAATGCTGTTTCTCTTCTTTCTTTGTATGCATCTCTTTCTCTTCTCTCTCATTCTTTTTTGCTTTCATTTTCATTTTCTCAATGACTTCCTTTCTCTCTCTGTTACTTGTTGCTTCTTCCTCAACTTTTCTAATTCTCTTCCTATCTTTCTTTTTCTTTCTCTTCCTTCCCATTATCTCTCTTTTCCCTTTAAGTATTTGTCCTTTTCTTTTTCCCATTATTTCAATGATTTTTCTTTTTCTTTTTCCTTTCTTAACTCTTTGTCCTCTTTCCTTCTACATTTCTCTTTTCCTCCTTTCTATCCTTTTGTTTCCTTTTTAGCTCCCTTTCTCGCTCTTTTTGTTTCTCCTTCCTTTTCTTTCTTCTTACCTTTCTTTTTCCTTTCTGTTTTTCTTTCACTTTCCCTCTTTCCCTTTATCTATCTCTCACTTTCCATTCTCATTCCCTTTGTCTTTCTCTTTCTGTATTTTCTCTTTTTTGCTAGATCTCTCTCTCTCTCTCATTCTCAATCTATGTCTCCTTTTCTCTATTTTCCCTCTTTTTTCTTTGTCTCATTTTTCTGTTTCTAGCCTCATTTATCACTTTCTGTCATTCTTTTAAATTTCACTTCTTTTTGCCTTTCTTTACTCTTTTTTCTTTCTCTTTTGCTATACTTCTCTTTTCTCTCCTTTCTTATTCATTTTTTCTTTTTTACCTTTCTCTGACCTTTCCTTCTTCCCTCCTTCCCTCCCTCCCTCCCTCCCTCCCTTCCTGCCTTTCTGCCTTTCTTCCTTCCCAGAGTTCATATACTTAAACCGATTTTAAATTCTTGGTTAAGATTTGTTCCTCCAATCTCTATTTCTCAGGAAATGCCTGGATTTTGGTGGGGTTGAAAAAGAGAATTGTGTCATAAACTACAATACCTTCACAATCTCTTGTGCAATCTGCCTTGTTTTGTTGACATCCAAGACAATTTTGGCATCTCTCACCACCGAGTATAGAGTTCGTCCTTTACACAGACTAGAAAACAAAAAAAGAGAAGAATTACATGTTTCACAGAGAGGCCACATCAATGAAAAATCATATAAACAATAACTAACACAATGAAAATAACAAAATCATATAAACAGTAACTAATACAATGAAAATAACAAACATACAGGTTTCCATTATAATATTAAGACAACAAATACAGGAACGAATCTCAGTTTGTTCTCCTAGGTGTTTCTGTAAGGAAGGTGCCTGATATTCCTTTGGTAACAAAGTATTCAAGAAAAAGAATTAGAACTCTTTATCCAAAAATTATTATGTCAATGTTCAATATACTCCTTAATCTCTCACAGGAGATAATGAGTCAATCAGTGGTTTTCAAACCCAGGTCAATAACAAGGGAATATCAACAGGCATTTTATCTCAGTGTGCCAAATTGTGAGAGCACTGGATAACCCTTGTACACTGGTAGAAACAATTGGTCTTAGCAAATAGTAGCAAGAATAGCAATTTACCAGATGTTGAGTAGAATCACATCTTTAGAAGTAGAAAGGGTTTTTTCTGGGTCTAGGTATAGTTCATAAGAGGTAAGGTAAGATTTGAGTCTTTGAGTCTAGGTCCTCTGACTTCAAATTTTTTTGTCTTTCCATTAGACCACACTGCCAATTTCATTCTTAGCTGAACTCAGCTGAGCTCCCTTCCAGTAAAGACCACTTCTTTTTTTCCCCCTAGTTAGGCCTTCCTAGGGGTTTTGGGGAAACTGGTGTCTCTGTCCCCACCCTACCGTGGTACAATGATTCAAGATCTCATTCTGTGCCCAGAAGGGTTTGGTTTCTCTGTTCAATTGGAATTATCTTAACATTTTGATTTGAAACTTATTACTAAAATTATTGGCTAAGGAGGAAGCAAATCATCCAAATTCTACATATCTATTGCAGCAAATCTTTGAAGTTCACAAAACACTAAATAATTATATGTATATATATATATATATATATATATATATATATATATATATTCACACACATATGCATGTATATATGTGTGTATGTATTCACACACATATGCATGTGTATATGTGTGTATGTGTGTGTGTATAATATATGCATATATGTATGGGGGTGTGAATGATGAGAATCTATACTAAATGACTTGTTTCACTCCAAAACAGCACACCAGATCATTGGAAATTCATGGGCAATTGAACAGGAGATCCTTCTAATAAAATGAATTTGAGCCCAGTATAGTCTCCCAGTACAACATATGTGCAGTCAGGCACATATATAGTCTTAAAGGCTCTGTATATGATGGAAACAAAAGCTAAAGGCTCCTATGAAAAAGCCTCAGGGCGGTTAGAAAGCCACAGTTTATAATCTTGGACGTATTGGATGGTAGAAGAAGTTACTGATATGATTGCTTTAAAACCCAAATGGCCCAAATCCAAACATTCTGAGCTTCTTAACAACCTTTCTGAGATGCTGAAGAGGGCCATGCATATCCAACCACAAAGATAAAGGGTGTCTTGACCCTGAGAAGTGGGGTTACAAAGGAAGCCAGGGTGAGATCAAACAGGGACAATCACCTGAGGATAAAGTCTGGTTTTATTAAAAAAACAACAACAACAACAACAAAAACTCCAATTCAGGGCTTTCCCTTGATTTCCTATGTGAAAACCTCACCAGAATTAGTAGCATTAGTGGCACTGTTGATAAGATCCCCCCCAAAAAAGGAGGTACATCAATTGGATCATAAGGAAATGAGCATAATCTCTTATGTGTTCTTTAGACAGATACATATTTAGACCTCATCAGCTCTCATCTGGACTATTACATAATCTCATATCTTCCTGTTTCAAGTATTGCCTTGCTCCAATTCAGCCTCCAATCTGTGGTCAAAGTAATTTTCTTAAAATGTAGTTCTGCTCATGTTATTTCTATCTTCATTATCCTCTAAATGGCTCCGTATTACCTTCAGGATCAAATATTACCGCTTTTGTTTGATGTTCAAAGTCTATCCTAACTTGACCCTTTCCTATATTTCTCAGTTTTTTGCACATTGGTCATGTTTATAAATCCTATAGTTAGCCCCTAGTACTGCCCCACTTCCTTTTCCTCATCCATGATGCTACATTTTCAAACCGATACCTTTGCATTACCTGTTCCCTAAGCCTGGAATACTTTCTCTCCTAACCTCCACCATCTAGAATCTGTCATTCCTTAAGATTCAGTTCAAATGGCCTTTTCTACAAGAGCTTACTCCTGGTCCCCCACATCCCACCTAAAGCTGGCAGCCTGCTATCTTCTATCTATTGTATAGAAATCTTTTATGTGCAGGAGTTGTGACCTACCACCTTCTTTTGCAAATGCTATGATCCTACTTTTTCAGCAGCCAAGATACTGAAGATCTAGAAAAGAAAGCTCTTCCTACTGTTTCAAGTGATTCCACAACAGGAATGGATATGGTTCTGTCGTGGGATAACATTAAAGAAGTATTATTAGCTATTTTGCTACTACAAGGTAGTGTTGTGAACAGAGCTCTGGACCTAGAGCCAAAAACAAATTCTAACCAAAAGAGTTCCAAATTGATATAAGCTCACCACCTCTGGGAAGGAAAGAACTGAAGGCAGACAGGAAAAGATGGAGGAAAGGAGGGAGGAAGGGAGGAAGGAAGGGAGGGAGGAAGGGAGGGAGGAAAGGAGAAAGGAAGGAAGGAAGGAAAGAAAGAAGGAAGGAAGGGAGGAAGAAAGGGAAAGAAGGAAAGAAGGAAGGAAGGAAGGATGGAAGGAAGAAAGAAAGGAAGGAAGAAAAGAAAAAAGGAAAGAAGGGAAGGAGGGAGGAGGAGAGGAAGGGAAGGAGGGAAAAAGGAAAAGATGAAGGGAGGGAGGGAGAAAAGAAGGAAGGAAGGAAAGCAGGCAGGCAGGCAGAAAGGAAGACAGAAGGGAGAGAGGTAGGAAAGAAGGAAGGGAGGAGAAGGAAGGGAGGGGAAAAAAGAGGGGGGGGGGAAGGAAGAGAGGAAGTGCATTGCTCAACTAGAATTGGCCAACTGAAGATGAGCTTTTTCTGTTACTAGCTCTTAGCAACAGGCCTTATCCAGTCCTGAAGTATTTTATACCCAATTCACCTCTCTCCTAAATTTCAACCTATATAAGCACTGTCCTTTTTGTTCCTTCATAAAGTCTCCACTCATGTGAGTGGGACTCCATAAATCATCATTGGTTTCTAAATTTATGGTTTGTTTCTGACTCTGGTTCTAGCACTGATCATTTTCCCCATAGGATCAAATTAAGCAATATTTGTAAAGCACTTAACACACTATCTTGTACATAGTAAGTGCTTAATATATGCTTGTTCCTTCCCCTCTCCCTTCTGCTAAGGGTTGTTAGACTTTCCATCTGACAATTTCCTACAGATATTTTCTTCCCTCATAGAATACAAGGTCCTTGAGAGCTGGGGCCATCTGTTTTACTATTTGTAACTAGCACTTGACATAGTGCTTCGCATATATTAAGTGCTTAAGAAATGATTTTTCATTCACTCATTAATATGTTGTTTTATCCATAAATGTAAGACCCTTGAGGGAAGGAGTTCACTTTTTTCCTTTTATCTTCAGAATTTATCACAGCTTAATAAATGCTAATTGGGGGCAGTAAGATGACCCAATGGATAGAGCACCAGCCCTGAATCAGGAAGACCTGAGTTCAAATCCAGCCTCAGAGACTTAACACTAACTACTTGTGTGACCCTGGGCAAGTCACTTAAATCCCAAGTGGCTGGCAGAAAAACAATGTGCTAATTGATTGACTGATTGACATGCTAGTCAATAAGACCAAAAGAAAGCATTGTTACCACATAGAGAAATTTCATGTTGTTGGTATTACAGTAAGACATTAAAGAGATTTAACTTGAGTTAGACATGTGTCTGTTCTTGAACATGCCTTGTAAAAGAACTCATCCATTCTAAGGACAACATCTCCTCACTTGGTCCCTGAGACATAAAAATGGAAAGGATAAGTTTATGATTTGAATTATAGGATAATCTTGAATGTACACAAGTGTTTATTTCTTCAGGAATCCTCCGAGTTTTTCTTCATCTAATTAATATCTATGGTGGTTTTCCTGTGGGCAAAGAATTCTATAGGATAACCCCTTCCCATCCTCACCCAGCCCCTGCCCTGGGTAAGGCATCGAAGTGATAAAACAGAGGGAAGGCAAACTGAGTTGGATTCCCACAATCCCCTTGTCCCAAGGCCACTCAGTGCTAAATATGGGAAAACCCCAAAGCAAGCCTGGCCATCTCTAGTATGCATTAGCGGATTATATTGATGCCTGTGACTACCCATGGCAGAGGTGGGAGGAGGATGGGTTGTATAACCAATTAAAATCTAATCAGCATTTAAATTCCTGAAATGGAGCCTGTGCATGGATGTCACCTCCAAATCCTCCCACCAAGTATTTCTTTCTTGAATAACCACCTACACTCATTATAGGCTGGAGTTAAAGAGGAAAAAAAAATCTTCATTGCTGCAGTAAACCTGAGAAAACAATTTAAATAGGTTTCAGTATTCCAAGATGTTAACTTGATCTAGGTTAATGACAGTATTCTCTTTCTTTCCCCCTCTGCTTACATCCTCCCTTTTGATGGAAGCTGCTCTATTTCATCTTAGTATTATAGAACAGATGCATACAAAGGTAGAGCTGGAGTACGACTGAACAGACAATTATCGGGTGCCCATTGTATGCCAATCTCTAGAGCTGTCAGATTGATCTTCCTAAAGCACAAGCCTGATCATGGCATCCCCTCTCCCCCGCCACTCAGTAAACTCCAGTGGCTCCATGTTATTGGCAAGATCAAAAATCTTCTATTTGATAGGAAAATCTTTCATGTAATGTCCACTCCCCACTGTCCCCTTTCTATTCTTCTTACTCTTAACTCCCCTCAATATACCCAATGAGGATGGCTTCCTGAAACATTATATCTTATGTCTCCAGGCTTTTTTACTGCGAGTGTCCCTCATCCCTCTCTTTCTCCTCCTTTTTGACTCCTAGTCTTCCTGGCTTGTACTTTCTGCAAAAAAACCTCTCCTCACTGCTCTTAGTGCTTTCCCTTTGTTGATTATCTCCAATTTATTTTATCTATAGATTTTTGGACACAGCAGTTTACATATTGTGTCTCCCATTAATCTATGGAGTCCATGAAGGCAGGGACTTTTTTTCCCCTTTCCTTGTACCCCAATGCTTACTTAGTGCCCAGAACACAATAAGCACTTATTAAATGCTTGTTGACTTGAATTGCTAGAGATTGGGCTTGACACTTGGTGATACAGACAAAAAAAGTGCCTGTCCTTACGAAGCTTATATTCTACTAAAGATATCGAAGTATAAAACTAAATAAATACAAAGTATCTAAGAAAAGGAGGAGAAAAAGAAAGAGGGAGTGAAGAGGGAGAGAGGGGAGAGAGACAAAGAAAACAAGAAAGAGTGAGAGACATAGGCAGAGAGAGGAGACAGAGTCAGAGTCATAGACAGAAACAGAGACAGAGAGAATTACTAACTAGGGAAGGGGATGTTAAAAAATCAACCAAAAAACCTTTACTAAGCTCTGTGTACCAAGAGCTGTGCAAGGTACTGAGTATATAAAAACAAAATTTAAAAAAACAGTGCCCCTTCAAGGACATTACATTCTTTCTGGAGAATATAATATGTGAAGCAATAAGGTTCTCCACTACAATTTCAGAAGGGGAAAAGTTCAAGAACAATTTCAGAGGTCACTTAATAACAAAATAAATAAATAAATAACCACACAATCTCAATGAATGAGAACTGCTGAAGAAAAAACTGCTGCTCTTTTGGACAGCTCTAAAGATGTCCAAAGCATCTCCTTATAACAAGCTTAAAAATCCATCTCTTAGCAACTTCGGTTTTCCTAGATCCATCCTGAGGATGCTTTAACTTACCCAGAAACTCCCCACTTTTGCCTCTAGAAAGTCCTACCTCCCTTTGAAGCTCAGATCAAGCACTAGCTCTTAGATGGAGCCTTTGCTGCCCTTCTAGTCATTAGTGTTCTGCCTCACAGTGTAAGATCATTTTGTATTTAACTTGTATATCCCCAAAGTCATAGTGCAGTTTTAAGCTTAGAAGAAGGGCCTGCGATTTTTAGGACACTTTGTGAATTATCTTTGAATTATCTATGTTTTTCTTTCCACCTCCCATATTAAAATGTAAACTTTTTGATGGAAAGGATGATTTTTTCCTTTGCATCCTGGCATATAGCATGGTATCTGGCACATAGTAATTGTTTAATGAATACTTGTGAAGGAGGTAATTACTGAGTGAGAAAATTGAAGCCCAGATAGAGAAACTAGTTCATGCTGCCACAGATGATTTGTATCAGATACTTCTCTCTACTCTTGTAACTTATAGGGAGTTACTATGGATATCCATCCATTTTTAAACTTTCCATACGCTCCTAATGAAAATGACCAGTGGGTTGAGCATTTCTGTGTCTTTTGCGCTTTTCTAGGTCTGCAAAGGTCAAACAGAGGAAAGGATAAAGCCTGAGATCAATGAATCACAGAATGTGAAATTGGAAGGAATTTTGGAGGTATTGTATAGTTCAACTCATACAAGAATGTCTATTCTCTCCATATTTTCTCCTGCAAATAGCCATAAAATCTTTGCTTAAAGATTCTGGAAATGGGGATCCACTCTGGAGTGACATTAATTGCCAGGAGTTCTAATGAATCTCTAACATCAGTGATATTTCATACAAAGGATTTCTGGGGATGCAGTGACATGACAAATGGGAATTGGTGCTACCTGCAAGGCACAATTACAGCAATCCTGAGGGAAAAAAAAATAGAATTCCATGAAGAGTACCACTCAATAAGTACAAAGTACTTAAAATATGTTTTCATTCATTCATTAGTGTACAACATAAGATGGATATTGTCATTGTCATCTACACATCTTCTGTGTAGGGGAGGAGGAAGTGAATTCCAGGCATAAGAAGCAGCCTAGGCACAAGTGGGAGGGTAAGAGATGATATGCTAAGGTCAGGAGATAAAATGATAGAGACAGAAAAGGGTAACTGGGTGAGTTTGGCTGAAATAAAGAGAGAATGAAAGGAAGCAATGCTAAACAAGACTGGAAAGGCTGTAATATTTCACTGAGCAGTTTTTATGGAGAAGGCATTTGTTAGATAAATTGATGTTGACGTTATTGTTGTTGAGTCATTGCAGTCATGTCCAACTCTTCACGACCCCATTTTGCAGGGTTTTCTTGGTAAAGATACTGGAGTATCTTTACTTCAGTAAACTGGTTTTCCATTTTCTCCTCCAGCTTATTTGATAGATTAGGAAACTGAGGCAAATAGGGATAATTGGCTTGCTGAGGGTCACACAGCTAGTATGTGTCCCAGATCAGATTTTATGTTTTCTTGGCAGAGATGCCATTTTCTTCTCTATTTCATTTGACAGATAAGGAGACTGAGGCAAACAGGGTTCAATGACTTGCCCAGGATCAAACAACTAGTGTCTCAGGCAAGATTTGAACTCCTGAAGATGAGCCTTCCTGACTCCACTCCAGTGTTTTTTCCATTATACTACTTAGCTACCTTTGTAGGTTTTATTAATTGCTCATTAAATGCTAAGTGCTAAGTACTGAAGACTCAAAGACAAGAAGCAAGACTATCTTTATCCTTAAGGAGCTTAGTTCTTTTTTTTTTTTTTTTCTTTTTGCTGAGATAATTGGTAAGTTGGTAAGTGACTTGCCCAGGGTCACACTGCTAGGAAGTACTGTGTCTGAGGCTAGATTGAACTACCATCCTCCTGACTTCAGGGCTGGTATTCTATCCAGTGCTCTACTTAGCTGCTCTAAGGAGCTTAGTTCTAATGGGGAATGAGGGCATGGAGAAGGAAGCTAGTGTGGGATTTCCCTATTCTAGCTTAGAGTTGGTAGATGATATGTTCATTCCAGTCAAGATAAAGTAAGGTAAAGTAATCTATTAGAGTCTAGGTGGTTCAAGGAATGGAATCAAGGGTTCCTATAAGGAGGACATGGAGATGAGAGCTAGGAATGGCAAGGTGTAAAAATTTCCAGAAAATGGGGATCAAGTATGAAAGGGGCCACAAAGGTGAATAATACATGGTCCTTGACCTCAAAAGGCTTATAATCAAATATAGCTTCCCAAGGGGAATCAGCTGCCTCCCAAGATATCCTCCATATCTCTACAGGATAGATTACAAGCTCTAGGAACCTTGGCATGCAGCTTCAACTCCCTGGAAACTTGGCACATCATCGGGCCAACGCGGCCACAGAAGTGTGTTGGGTATTTACTGTAAATTAGCCTGAAAGTAGTTTTACTGGAACTGAAAAACCTTAACTCCTAAAGCATGGAAATATTTCATCTTTCATGGCCTCTATGGGGAGGAGCCACATTGCTGAACAGATGGTCAGCAACAGAAATGACTATGGCACTCCAAGCCAGGCTGGTCCAAGTGCCAAAACCTCATGGAAAGTGCAGGGAACCAGGAGGTGGAGGGCTGATGATAACAAAAACAACAACAAATAACATTTCAATAGAATTTTAAAGTTTGCAAAGGATTTTTTCATCTGTTTACTGAGAGGAGGAGAATGGCATAATAGATAGAGAGCCAGTTTTAAAGTAAAAAAGAGCTGAGTTTAGGTTTTATACTGGGCTAATACACTGGATATGTAGCCATGGATAAGTCATTTAGATTTTTTTTTTTCCTGAGGCAATTGGGTTTAAGTGACTTGCCCAGGGTCACAAAGCTAGGAAGTGTCTGTTACTAGATTTGAACTCAGGTCTTCCTGACTTCAGGGCTGGCGCTCTATCTAGTGAGCCATTTAGCTGCCCCAAGTTATTGAGATTCTTTAGATAATCCTCTAAGACCATAATAATTTGCAGAGAAAGTGCCAACTTACTTTGGGAGAAGTTCTACATATTTTTGAAATTGTATATTGCTTATGCCTCTCTCAGATAACAATGAGTAAAGTCAAGCTCATTGATGAAATTGAGACTCAGAGAGGTCTCAACAACAGAGAAGTCAGAGACTTATCTATGATGACACAGCTCATAAATATCACATATGAGATGTGAACCAGTTCCATCAATTGTTAGTTTCTCCCCCTTCCCCCCAAATGACCCTATGTTTATTATCTATGGAATGTATCAATCTGTCTGTATCTCATTCAATAATTCATTTGTTTATTTATTTATAGATGTACATATTGCCTCCTCCCAATGGAAGGCAAATTCCTTGAGGGCAGGGATTATTACATCCTTTGTTTTTGTATTCCCAGCAACTAATTTAGTGGAGGGTCTGTAGTAACTATCCAAAAAATGCCTACTGATTGATTTTGTTGCTGTTGTTCACTAATTTCAATAATGGCCTCATTTGAAGTGGGGGGGGGGGGAGGGGACAAAGATACTGGAGTGATTTTCTATTTCCTTCTCCAGCTCATATTACAGATGAGGAAACTGAGGCAAACAGGATTAAGTGACTTGCCTAGGGTCACACAGATAGTAAATTCCTGAGGTCAGATATAAATTCAGATATTAGGTCCATTGTTTTAAACATCAGCTATCTGCCCCTCTTCACTGATAGATAAGCTGTAACAATTCTAAGTTCATTATTGTATGGCATATGAGCCAGAGCTTATAGTGATTGAGCTTGGACCTAGAAGGTGTTCAGAAAAGACGAAAATCATTCTTTACTATTCAAATGTACATCATGAGTAATGAGACTAAAGGAAAATCCTTAGGAAAGGTCAGTGTCCTTGAGTAAGATTTAACTATGATTTCGAAGATCAAATTGCAAGCTGACCCAAAAACAGCTGGGTGTTGTGGTGAATAGAGTTATGGGACTGAAGACAGGGAAACCTGAGTTCAAATCCAGCTTCAGACACTTACCAGTTGTTGAGTTTCATTTAACCTCTGCCTCAGTTTCCCCATTTATAAAATGGGGATAAAAACAGCCCACAACTCTCATGGTTATTGTGAGGATCAGATTAGTGGAATATTTAGCACAGTGTTTAGCATACTGTAGGTATTTAATAAACGTTTCACAGCAGTATGGCTTATAGTCCCAGTGTTCCAGCAGGGACAATGTCACTCATTGAGTGTATTATAACCAAAAGATCAGGACCAGCATCAGACCTTAATAATTTTGGTTATTTCTAGAGTTGAGAGACAAGACCATCCAACACAGAGAACTTGGGTTATCTCCCCTTCTCAAAACGAACAGAAAGTTGAGGGAAGAATGAAGACTTTGCAAAGGATGCACTTGAATAGAATGGAAAGACTGCTTCTAGAGTCAGAAGACATGAGTTCATATTCCACTTCTGAACCTTACTAATCATGTGATCTTGAACAAGTCAAGTCAACAAGCAATTATTAAGTGCCTACTGTGTGTCAGGCACTATGTTAAGTACCAGAAACTTTTCTGTGCTTCATTATTTTTTGTAAATGATGAGGTGGAGCTAAATGCCTTCTAGGGTCCTTCCAGCCTTACATCCATGATCTTATGGCTTTAGGCAAATATTTCTTAATATCTCTGAATCTCATTTTCCTCTTCTGTAAAATGGAAGCCTGATGTCTAGGTAGCATTCAAGTGGATGAAGTATGGGGCCTTGAATCAGGAAGACTCATAGACTCATTTTCATGAATTTAGACACTCATTATCTATGTGGTCCAAGCAAGTCACCTAACTCTTTTTGCCTCCATTTCAACTTCTGTAAAATAAGAGCCCAGCAGCTAGGTGGTGCCATAGTGCCCAGAGTACTGGGAGGATCTGAGTTCAAATCTGACCTTAGATACTTACCAACTGGAAGACCCGGTTTGCCTCAGTTTCCTCATTTGTCAAAATCAAAGCATCATTTACAGGTGAGGAAATTGAGACAAAAAGAGATGACCAAGATCACAGAACTCATAAATATCCGAACCAGGACTTGAACTTAGCTTTTGCCAACTCCAAATATATCATTCTAAACATGATTCCACATGCTAAGGATGTTGAGTTTTAGATTTGTGAACCTAGGATCCAAGTTGTATAAATAGGAAAACCGAGGAAGGGGAAGTGACTTAGAAGGCACAAAGTCCCGAATCCTATCTCCCAATCCAACAAAGGGAGGCTGGCTCTGAATGTCACTCCCAGCTGAAAATAAAGGGACTGAAGGACAATGGTCTGGGATTAGAGACACTGGGGAGAACTTTGAAATATGGAAGACTTTAGAGATAACTTATTTTAAAGCCTCCTCAGCTGTCAGAAGTGATTGTCAATCCTTCTTTGGTGATAGACATCTCCTCAACCCCCTTACAAGACTACATTTTCCACAGACTAGAAACTAAAAACTACCTTAATTGTTCTCAATATATTTTTTTTTGCAAATAAATCACACTTAAAGTGACAATTCACACAGGGTATCGAATTCTACTCCCCCCCCCCAAGAGTGATATCAATCATCTGAACAATATTAGGAATGAATATCAAAGATATTAACCCTGAAGCTCTTGAAGTTATAATAAAAAAATGGCAGCTTAATGTTATATGGAATAGGAAATGCTAGGAAGAACATGAGAAATTTCACATACTCTTCCAGGCTCTGCATCTGAATAGCAAAAGGCATGACAGCAAATGAAGACATATGGGTAAAATATCCACTGACATTAAATAAAGGAAGGAAAGCAAGCATCCAAAAAGGGGAGGTAACAAGAAAAATGATAATTACCCTAGGGCAATCAAAATATGCAAAGCAGCAGATGTAAATCCTGAGGGAGCCAGTAGTTCCTAAATTGTTTATTATTATTATTTTTTATAATAGAGTCTTTCATTACTTATTCGCTGGCCTCCAATGCCACAGTCATGTTGAAGTAAATGCAGGAAAACAAATGGTGCTATGAAATCTGATTAGTCTTTGGTCCTGGGTAGCCATTGGATCAAAAGCTGGTTCAATCTGAACCCTGAGAACTCCAGGGGAGATTTCCAGATTCCCCATCTGTTCCTTCTGTCTTGTAGGTCTGCCCACCAGAGAAGCCAAAGCTACTATGATGGGGATTGAGTGGAGTTGACCATCTGGTCAAAGAACTATGAAACCAAAGCAGTAGCCAGACCAACCTTCCCATGAGCCAGCTGGTCTATGTGCAGGTGGAGTCAACACTTCCTAATGACTAGCAGAAACCATCCACAATGTTCCGTTCAAGGACCACCTTCTGCATGAGTCCTTTGCTAGTACCTCTCTTCTATCAGAATGGTTTTGTATTTCCTCTCTGTGCATCTGCTCTTATTTCTATGTACCTCCATAGAGAGATTGTGTGGTGGAATGGATAGAGATTTGGCAACAGAGTAAGCCCTGGGTTAAAGTATCACCTTAGATATATCCTGACTGCGTAAGCAATTGTGTCTCTTGCTAGTGTCCAGAGGGAGTTAGAGTTAAAAATGGAAGCTAGGCTAGAAAATGGCACTAGTTATTCATCTTGAAGCTAGGAGATACAGAGGATAGAGCAGTGGTCCTCCAACTTTTTAAATAGGGGGCCAGTTCCCTGTCCCTCAGACTGTGGGAGGGCCGGACTATAGTAAAAACAAAAACTTACACTCTGTCTCCACCTCTCAGCTTATTTGCCATAACCCAGCCGGCCGCATAAATGTCCTCAGTGGGCCACATCTGGCCCATGGGCCATAGTTTGAGAACCCCTGGGATAGAGCATCATCTTTGAAACCAAGAAGATTCATCTTCCTGAATACAAATCCAGCATCAGACACTTACTACTGTGTGACCCTGGATGAGTCACTTAATATTGTTCACCTCAATTTCTTCATCTGTAAAAATGAGCTAGAGAAGGAAATGATAAAATACTCCAGCATCTATGAATCCTCAAAAAGAGTCAGACATGACAGAAATAATAGTACACTATTCATCGAGCTTGTTCATTTCTTGCACTGGCCCCCTTGCATTTGCCATCAACATATGACATAGTCAAGTTATGAATCAGAGTCCTATTTCTTATGGCATCAAAACAGAGATTCATAGAATCTCCACACTGAGATTAGGAGGACTTGAGTATGAATCCAAACTCAGATACTTGCAAGCTGTGTGACCCTTATCAAGTCATTTAATTTCTGTTTGCCTCAGTTTCCCCAACTGTCAAATAGGAATCATCAGAACACAATTCTCAGGGTTGTTTGAAAATCCAGTTAAATAATATTTGTAAAGAGCTTATAAGACATAGGACTTGGCACATAGTGGATGCTATATAGTTCTTATTCCCTTCCCCTTTCTTCTCTACTTCAAATGTGAGCTTATTTACTTTTATTTTAGGCACGTGTCTAACATCCTTTTTTTTTTTTTAACTTGCTTATGCTGTACCCATTGAAGTGAACAACAATGAGTACAATAATGGAGAGGATGCCGAATTTGGAAAGAATGTGATGATGTGAATTTGAATCCAAACTTGGCCATTTGTGCTAACAGTGATTTTGAACAGATCACTCACACCGCTCTGGACATCAGTTTTCCTATTTATAAAATGAGGGAATCAGACAGGTAATCTCGAAGGTTTCTTTCGGTTCTAAGTCTATGATTCTTATGAATGGATTAGAAAGAGAGAAAAGGGCAGCTATAGAAAGGCTCACTAAAATAAGAAAGGACCTGGTGCCCTCAGAAGAACTGAGTTTTCATTCCTTTTATGACATTGTGTGACTATAAAAAAGTCATTTCCCCTTTCTGGGTCTCACTTATCTCCTCTAAGGAAGAAGATTGGACAAGTTCTAAAATGATGACCAATCCTAATGTTCTATGAAGTGATATACATTCAATAATCTCCCTACTCAACAATCTCCACTGGCTCCCTATTTTTCCTTTGTGGGGCATTTAGGGCTCTTTATAACCTAGCACCTTGCTATATTTCTGGTTTTCTGACATTTTACCTTGTGACCGATGACACTGGCCTATATGCTATTTCCCAAAATGCTCCATTTTTCATCACCGTATCTTTTCATTGGTTATTCCTCATATTTAGAGTGTTTTTTTTTTTCTTTCTTATGACCTCTTATTTCCTTGGATTCATTCCTTCAAGACTCAATTCAAATTTTAACTTTTGCAGGAGATTTTTCCTAATTCCTTCTCATCCTACCCTCCAATTGTAGCTGCTAGCAGCGCATCTTCTAAGATTATCTTCCATCTACTCCAGATATATATATATATATCCTATATTATGTACTTAGCTACTTAAGTGTTGTTCCTCTCAATTAGAATATGAGCTCCATAGGTCAGGGACCATAATGCTCTCTTTTTTGTATCCCTAGCCATAAACAGTGGCCAGAACACAGTAAAGTCTTAATAGAATAGATGTTTATTGACTATGAGGGGCTAAATAGAGAATCCTGGGGTAGAATCCAAGAACAAAATCTTACAAAACTAGATCTCTAGATCTTGAAGTTATTCCAAGAGGTCATGATTTCAAGCCAGAAAACATCTAATCTAAATAGCTGCTTATTCTCTTAAAGAACTCAAGGACTAGGGATTCTTGGCTGCCTGTGTCTCCAATAGCTCCTGGAATTTTCTCTAGGGAGATGCTGGGTTTTTATATTCAAAGAAAAAAGTGATATGGGCACAAACACAGCCTCCCTGGCTCCTCTGAGAAGCAGAAGCTTCTTTACTGCTCCCTCTCCCAAGCGAGTGCCATAATAATCCCCTGCCAATGCCCAAATATTTACAGTGTCTGGCTTCAAGTTGTGTTACAGGAGCCACTTCATAATGCTTTCATTGCTAGTTTCTAAAATACTAGGATTCAATGAAACAGATTCCCACCCTTCTCTTGTGCCTTGGAGGCCTTTTCAAACTGAGGGCTCTGTCCCCCAGCTTTTGTGGCTGTGAAGATAGATGCAGTGTTACAGCCAGCCTCCAGCTCGGGAGGGCCCTTAAATCTTTAAACACTTGAGGCTACAGACTGCTGGGACAGCCAGCAACTGCTGTCCTCATTCACTTTCTGAATGCCCCAGAAGAGTTTGACAAACTCTCTCTCATAAATACATATTTTGTTGCTGCTTGTTGTTCGGTCATTTTCATTAGCATCCAACTCTTTATGACCTCATTTGGGTTTTTCTTGGCAAAGATACTGGACTGGTTTTGCCATTTCCTTCTCCAACTCATTTTACAGATGAGGAAACTGAGGCAAATAGGGGTAAGTAATTTGTCCAGGGTCATACATTTAATGTCTGAGGCCAGATTTGAACCCAAGATTAGTCTTCCTTGATTCCAAGCTTGGCATTCTATCTACTGTATCACCTAACTGCCCTTCATGTGTATAGCTAGATAGACAGCTATATATATAGATATAGATATATCTATATAGAGAGATTATATATAGAGCTATTTATTAATATAGATATATATAGATATAGATGGGTATATACAGATATCACAACTCATACAAGAGCTTTCCTTAATCTTGATTAATTAATTTAAATTAAATTAATAGTCTTAAATTGGTATCCAGTGTTTCAAAGATGAATAAATGGTACCTAGGGTAATATTTTAATTTAGGCTATTTGGAGAATGGATTTCATCATGTTCCTTCTTTGCTCAAATACCTTCAATGGCTCCTCATTTCCTACAATGTATGTCTCTGGCTCTACAGGATGAAACACTTCAGAGTTGAAGGAGACTTAAAGCTATGGGAATTGAGGCCTGGAGAGATTATGGACTTGCCCAAATTCACACAAGCAGTAAGTCAAAGAACTTGAATTGTATCCCATGTCCACTTATTTCAAAACCAATGCTGTTTCTACCATGCCATGACAAGATAGAATGATAAGGACCTTGAGACCCATTCATATTTCTGTACTATTTGAAGGTTTGCCATGTATTGTTTTCACCATGATGCTCTTGGGCAGTGTGGATTTTTAGTCAGGTAGGAGGTTAGTTGAAATCTGACCTCCCTTACTTGTCTATTCTTGAGCACATTTCTGTTCCTCTCTGGACCTCGTTACGCCTGTCTCTACAAAATAAGGGAGCTGGACTAAATGGACTTTTTGCTGATCCTGAATCTATGCCTCCTTATGACAAAGTATCTTTGTAGCTCCAAATTCTTTTTTCTTAAAATAAGCATTGTGAATAGTATGGTGCCTGGAGCATAGTAAGCATTTGCTAAATGTTTGTTGACCGATCGATGGATAGCATTATTCCCATTTTACAGAGGAAGAAACCAAAGTCCAAAGAAATTGTCCCATGTTCATGTGAGTGTGCCAGGATTCGAATTCAAGTCTTTTGAATTTTAATTTACTATACCATGTCACCTCATTTAAAGTCTTATTTCCCAGATATTGTAAACATGGTAAGCTTCTAGGTGTAAGAGCCCTTTAGACATCAGACGTGCCATTAAAAGTTTTTGGAAAAGCCTTAAAAAAATTAAAATCTTAAGATAGCTAGGTAGCACATTAGATAGTGCACTGGTCCTAGAATCAGAAAGACCTGAGTTCAAATCCAGCCTTAGACACTTAACACTTAGTAGTTATGTAAATCTTAAAAAAAAAAAAAAAAAAAAAAAAAAAAAAAAAAAAACAATCTGAATAGCATTTACAAAATCCCCATGCCTGTGGTTCAGGGAGGTAATGCAATGGCTAGATTATGAGTATTAAAATCAGGTTAATAGGATCATCTATCTTGAATTATAAGGGACATTTTGAGTCATGTAGGCCAATCCTGTTATTTTACAGATACTGAATCCCCTTATTTTATAAACAATTCCTAATCCAACCCCTTTATTTTAGATAATGCACAGAGAGGCAATTATAACTGATATAAAACATAAGCAGAAATAAAATTCAAATCCAGGATCTCTGACCTCAAACCCTATTCTGTTTCCACTAAATGCTGGACCCAAGACCTTCATCTAATGTCAAATATTTATGGTAACTTGGATGATTTACTAAAATCCCTTCCACCTCTGATATTCTGCCAGTAGCTTAAAGGTACCTCTCTGCTCAGATATTCGATATTCTAAAGGTCCTGCCTCCTCTAAGATCTCTCCCTGCTTGAATATTCTGTATTTTAAGGAACCCACCAGCTCCAGCCTTCTTTTTCCCTGAAGTTTCTCTCTGCTCTGATCTTCCACCTTCTAAGAGGGCTGCCAGTTCTGACGCTCTTTGCTCTAAGTTTGTTGAAACAAGCTCTGGTCACCAGTAGCTGCAGTGACATGTGGCACCTCAGAGAGGTGAAGAAAAAGAAAATGACTGTTGAAGTCCATTCTGCACTGGCTTGTCCCAACTGTCACAGAAAGTTCTCATTAGAGCTGGGAAATGCAGCTCACCCTTTGTGAGATGGGATGCAATATGTGCCTGGGGTGTCAGATCCTGGAGAGCCCCAAAGCAATTGAGGAGAGATGAGCTCTTTCCTGGGGGGACTGCTTAAGGAATAAAGAGCAAAATTTGCCCATCAGGGTTCACACAGGGCATCCCAAGCCCCTCAGACAAAAGGCAACCAGAAGATCTATAGAGAGCTCTACTGAAACAGAAATAAGACTTTTATTTGGAGGAGCTGTCCAGCGTTTGCATAATGACCTTGATCTCCTTAGGGGAGAGAGAGTCATAACTAAGATGGGTGAATGGGGTTTGGTCCCAGGGGATGAAGGGAGTAGATGTGTGCTCTTGAGTGACTGCCCTCCCCACACGTCCCTGCTCTCCAGATATCATTGTCCTCTGTGCTATATTGTCTACTTCCTAGCCATTTTTTTTCTCCAAGCAAAGAGATTTTGACAATGGCTCTGAGGGGGAAAGAGTTTCAGGTCAATGGGGCTCTAAGGAACATGCCTCAATGGTTCCCCATTCCCTTTTGAATAAAATATAATTCTCTTTCTTTGCCATTTCAAACCCTTCTCAACCTGAGTTCAATCTACCTCATTTGTCTTATTTGTTGAATGTAACACGCTTTCTTAGGTAAGCACTCTATTTACATCCTTATATTCTTTCACATGAACTACTACATCAGCCTCCTTCCTGCCTAACATCTCTGCTTTAATTCTCAGCCCTCTCCAAATCCACTTGTGATTTTCCTTAGACACAGACTTGACTATGTCACTCCCCTACACAATAACCTGCAGTGGCTCCCTATTATCTCATGGATCAAATAAAATATCCCCATTACACAACTGGAGTCCTTCTTTCAAAACTGAGTTTAACCTACTTTTTCCAGGTGTATCATACATCACACCTCTTTACACCCTAGGTTCTAGCCAAGTTCGGCTAATTGATTGTTTCTATTACATGGCATCCCATCTTCTTTTTGAATACATGGATTTCCCATGGCCACTCCAACTCTTTGTTGTTCATCCTGGACCCCATCCCAACTACTTCTTAATTTATCTGGTCAATGTCTCTTCTATATGCCAAACAATGTGCTGACCCAAAAGAGGAGATTCTCAGAGACCTAGGAATCATTCTTTTCTGTTCCTATCTGTAAGATGAATACTCCTCCACCTTTCCTTGGTTTGCTAAATAAAAACAAGGAATTTTCCAAACAGATCTAAAGCAAACTTCAATCAGATGGTAATCTGCCATAGAAAATAACCTACAGCTATTTGGAATACAAGCTATTATCTCTAGTGGGATCAGTACCTCTAGTTTGAGAAAAAGGAGGCTGGAGAATATTGAAATATACAAACTAGAGAGATCCAAGAAAGAATCATGGGGGAAAAAACCCTGTACCCTAAAGCTTTTTTTTCTTTTTTTTTGTATCAAGGTCTAGTGAGCTGTTTTTCTCCTCTCTACTTCTTTTCCACCATGTGTTTAAATCTCTCTTCCCCATCCCTCAGCCCCCATCACACCATTCTCGTCTTCTTACACTTTATGCCATTCATGTGCAAAATCCCTGAGTTCAAATCTAGTCTCAGACTGTTACTGTGTGAATATAGTCGAGTCATTTAACTCAGTTTATCTCAGTTTCCTCATCTGTGAAATGAGCTAAAGGAGGAAATGGCAAATCACTTCAGTGTCTCTGCCAAAAGAGGTCATGAAGAGTCAGACAGAACCAAAGTGACTGAACAACCCCACATGTTCTTTTTTCAGTTGAGGTAAGCACCAAATAATGAGATTGATGTAGCCATCCAATATTGAGGTTCGGTCATGTGATGAATTCACAATGACTATCCTCTTTGACAAAAGGTAGTTTTATTTACGAGAAGAGATTACTGACAAAATGAAGAGGTACAATAGACACCAAGAAGGGAAAATATGAAATAGATTTGGGAGAGCATATGGTTACAAGGAAAGGGGTTTTTAATGATTGAAAGAACAAGTTCCCAAGTGGAACTTCCAATTAATCAGGAGAAAGGGAATATGCCATGAGGTAGGTGTATAATCCTAATTAGTAGGCTAAATCTTAAAAGGCATTTAGTACCCTAAAAGAGTTAGTTAACTATAAGAAGGAGAAATACACCATGAAGCATGCTGGGGAGATGAAAGGAAAAATACCAAGTAGCATGGGGGTGGAGGAGAAAGATAACATGGAAATGGGCTAACCCCAAAAGGGATTTAACTAAGGTGGTGTGGGCCTTATATTATAAGGGAAATTTAATATTGGGAGTTTAACATAACTTGGCCTTCTGATTGGATACAGTCAGATGGAGTTGCACAAGATCTCCACAGAGGTTGGACTGTAAGACTGAGTGGATTCCCATCACTGCTCTTGCCACAAGGAGTAATTTTATCAGTACTTCAGGCTCACTCTACCAACCCCACCTACTAACCCAGAACCTCATCACAGTAATACTGGTCTCTTTGCTATTCCTCTAGCAACACACTCCTTTTCTTTACTGGTGAATTTTTTTCTGGTTGTCCCCCATGCCTGGAATGCTCTCCATCCTCATCTGTTTCCTGACTTTTCCTTTCTATATTTTATGAGAAGCCTTTCCTGATCCCCTTTATTGATAGTCCCTTCCCTTTGAAATTAGTTCCATTTTCTACTGTCTATATATTGTTTGGGTGAGGGAGCCAGAGAATTTGGAACTGAACATAAAATTCAATAAAGAAAATAAAGGTTTTTAAAATTTTAATGTTAAAATTTATTTATTTTTTATTTTTTAAATTGAATTTAAAAAATAAAAAAGTATTTGCTGTTGTTGTTGTTGTTGTTGTTGTTGTTGTTGTTTGCTTTACTCTGTATTCCCAATGCTTAGCACAGTGCCTGGCACATAGAAGGTGCTTAAAATATTTATTCCCCAATTCATTCTGTTTGAAACATTGTCTGCTCCTTCCCAGCATGGTGAATGGTCTCTAGTTTGTGCCACAAAAGGATCACTTAAAGGAATGAGGAATGCTTAGCCCAGAGGTGAGCTGATGTAGGGAAAACATGGAACCTGTCTTTAAATAATCATTTGAAGGCTTATCATGGGGAAGGAGGATTGGATCTATTCTGTCTGTCCTTTTGAATGCAGAACTTAAAGCAAGGGGTGGAAGCTATTAAGAAGAAGCTTCTTAACCAATAGAGTTGACTAATAGTAGTGTGGCTGCTTGTGGACATTGCCAAGCAAAGGTTAGATGAATTAGGGCTATTGTAGAGGGAATAATTATTTAGATGAAAGCCGAACTAGATGGTCCTAAGATCCCTTTTAAGTGAGATTTCATAATTCTTGCCATTTATAGAACTGTCTTGTTGGATGTTTTACTGCTGTTCACCATTCTAATCTATGGTAGCCTCCCCCTACTAAAATGTAAACTCCTTGAGGGCAGAACAAAATGCCCATTTGCAGTTGTAATTCATTTGAAATGTCAAGATACTAAAACAAGGCTCCAGACCTTTCCTTCTAGGTTGTGTTAGCTCAAAAGACAATTATTTCCTTGGAATCTTTAAGTGTAGAAAAACTTGCCTTTAAACAAATTTCTATATATACTTTTCCAAACTTCACATGTAAAGCCATAACACAAAGCTCCAAGAAGAATGCCTTAAGATGAATCTATGGTCTTCTAACCAAATGAACCTAGGTTCCAACTTCAAAAATCACCCTGATGGAAGATCATGTATCATAGACAGCGGCAGTAAGATTGTGAATTACATCAGTGCTTTTAGTTCAATCTTTAGGAGCCCAAAATTGGTAACTTAAGTGGGGAGGGCCAGGATTAGGAAAATCAGAAAAGCTAAGTAACTTTTTCTCAAAAGGTAATCATCCTGAGATAGTGAAAAAAAAGAAAGAGAATCAGGAAATAACTAACAATCATGTGGGTACAAAATTTTGTTCTTATCATACTTCCTTTTCCTTTCTATTCCTTTCTCTGAATATAAATTCTCTGACAACAGGAACTATTTTTCATCTTATCCATGGATCCCTCCAACTTAGTAAAATTCCTCATAAATGATTTTTTTAAATTAGATCTATGATTTGATCTAGTTAGGGGACCATGAGTAAAAATACCCGTTCCACTGATGTTGGTCATTTTTTGTTTGTTTTTTTTTTGTTTTGTTTTGTTTTTATTGTTGCTTGGACATGAGAAAAGAAGTAAAATAAGTATCTGGCATATAGTAGGTGATTAACAAATGTTTGTTCTCTTTCCCCTTTCCCCATTTGTATTCTTAATACCTAATTTTTGCCTAGGGACATGGTAGGGCTTTATAAATACTTGTTTATTGATTGGTAAAGCAGATGGACTTGAACTCAAGTGTTTCTGTTTTTGAGACTAGCTTGCTGCCCACTACCCTATGACTACTTCTCAACTCACACACACTTAGTATTGTTGATAGAGTGGTTGTTGGATGGGATTGAAGTGGACTCGGTCTCAATATATTCCCATTTTGATGGGAAACATTGGGGTGACATTTTGTTTGACCCATGAATCAGAGATCTTTCATAGATCACTAATAAAAGATAAGGTGGGTGTTGAGGCTGAAAACATCAGCAGAAAGGTTTCTGTGCCTTAGTGAAAGGCATCTTTGTATTTTTAAAAGCAATCCATGTGGCTCATATCCTCTGTGAAGGAAACTTAAAGTTGAGGAAGGTATGGCAACCTAGAAGGTGGCTGGAGTCTGCCTACGCAGCACAGAGACCTCCAAGGTGTGGGAGTATAAGAATGGACCCTGACACAATCAACACTGCTCCAATCCTATGATTCATTCTTTGGTGTCTTCTACTAGTAACTGAGTAACTCCCCCGGGCCAATTAAGCCAGTTATGTGGGTTCCTCTGGGAAGAAGAGAAATTCACAGAGATAAAGAAAGAAAGTAAGAAACAAGAGACCACCAAAGTGTGGGAGAAAAAAGACCGGAGGAAGACGGGAAGTCAGTACATGAAAAGGTTTCTTTACCTTGGGTAAATAGTATCTTAGCTCTACTGACTTTGCCTAGCAACATCTTTAAATATCTCTCAACAATCTCATTGGATAGTTCCAGTCTGAAGTAAATTGTTCCTCTTTTAAGGTACACAAGGAAGGCTCTAAAAGATCTTAAGAGAATCCATCAGTATTTTCCAGGAGATAAAGATCCACTTTCTTGGGGATGGATTTTGGAGGAGAGGTTTGGTTTCTCCTTGGAATATGGCCCCTTCTCCAAGCCCATACATAATCCCAAATACCTCTCCTTCTCTATGCACTCTGAATCCATGAGCATTTTTATTTAGCCATCTTTCAAGGTGACAGAAATGATTATTTCTCTCTTACATTGATAGCCAATTGTTAAACTGGGGATACCCCAGTCTTTTTTCCATGTCCTATTAATTTGTCCAGTCTCTCAAGGACAAAGCTAATTGGAAATAGGATTAACATTCTCCTCATTCTAGGTATTGCTATTTCATCCAATTAAATCAGGTTTCTAATGAAAAGTGATATTTTCTTCTCAGGCTTGAGTGGGAGATAATTTTTTTGAATAGATTACCCAAGGCTGAGGGTAACTTGGAAGTAAATGACATAATCAAGGTTCAGGTCCAGCCCTAGAGAATATTCATTCTTTCATTAATCATTAACTACTCAGTTGACTGCCACCCTCAGGAACACCCTTCTTCCAATGAGCATTATGAGCCGTGAGCCTACCATTAAGATTGTCTGGTCAAAGAGAAAGATGGCCGAATGACCATCCTTTTAAGAAAAAGCTGGTATTATGAATAAAATGATTAAAATTATGCCTTCTGAACCTTTTAAAATGCCACACCGGCTTATTTCACAATTTTCCTCACCTTACTCTTTAGATCATAAAATAATATATCCCTATGAGGAACTTTCGTGGCTCCCTCTTTGAGAATAAAATCCACATTCCTCTGTATGGCTCCAACTCATAGTAAGCCTTTGCTTCTGTTTTCCCTCCATCCCATTTTATCTCCTGTCTCTGTGGCTTGGCAAAGGTTTGTCCCTCATGTATGGGATGCCTTCTTTTTTGCTTTTGCCTCTTGTTATCTCCAGCTCCCTTCAAGGTAGCTTCATGTGGAGAGTAGATCACTAGACTTGGAGTCAGCAAGACTTTGACTTGAGAGTCGTATGGCCCTGGGCAAGTCATTTAATTGCCCTGTGCCTCAGTTTCCACATCTGTCAAATAAGGAGTTTGGACCTCATGATCTTTAAGATCCATCCCAGCTTTAAATCTTTGAATACCAGGTTTGCTACTTCTGACTTGTGGGAGCTTCTCCAAATGGTTTGACTTCACCAAGTTTCTGTTTTCACCTCTATGAAATGAAGGAGTTGGATTCATAAGGTTCCTTCCAGCTGGTAAATTCTTTAATATGAAGATTCAACTCAAATGTAGTCCCTACAGGAGACCTTTCCTGATTTTGGCTATCACTTAGGATAGTGTCTGGCACATGATGCTTAATAAATGATTATTGACTGACAGAAGTGCTTAACAAATAGATTATTGACCAACTGCCATTTGTAAATATTCTCTTTAGCCATTTCTGAAATTATTGTGTATAAATTTTCCTTATTTGTGTGCATGAAGAAGCTATTCCACTTCTGTCTCTGTATCCCAAGTGCTTAGTTCAGTGTCTGACACATAGTAGGCGCTTAATAAATACTTGTTCAATCCATTTGATTTGAATTGAATTGTGCCAGGTTCAAGTGTCAGTGAGAGGAAACTTCATTTGCTTTGAATGAAGAACAAAATCCAAGCACCTATTGCTTATAAAAACCATCTCCCCTATCACATTGCACATTTAGCAGGTAACACTTCCCTTCTCCCATTCCTTTGATCAACATTCTCATTTCTAATGAATCACCAAAACTCCCCAAACAAGGGGGCACTTGAGTTCCCAAGCCAGTTCCTTTATGTATAATTCCTCCTACCCTCATATCCACCAAATGGAACATTTTGACTCCTACTCCTTCCCAAGAGACCCATTGATGAGTGAAGGGAAACATCATTAAGATCCAATAAGTTAAGATAACTCTCAGACCTCCTCTGCTGACTACCTTTGCTTTGAGAATCTGAGTTTGCTCATGAGAAACATGCATGTCAGAAATGTCCGTCAGTTAATCATCTACCTGTCTGTCTCTGTGTTTGCCTGTCTCTGTGTCTGTCTCTTTCTCTCTCTAATCTATACTTTTAAAAAAGAAAACTAAGCTGGAGTGACTATTTGCTAAAAAATATAATACATTACACAACTTTCTATTCAAGAAAATTATCCCACCTTACCATTTGAAGAGCCATATGGAATGGCTTTAGCTCAAAACTTGATTTCTTCAGTCTTCCAAACTCTTGATTACCCTCTTCTCCTGAATGCCCTCTATTCTCTGGGTTTTCATGGCATTGCTCTATCTTGGTTCTCTTTACTTATCTGATTGCCCATTCTTACTATTCTTTATTGGATCTTCATCCAGGTCATACTCACTCCCAAAGGTCTATCTTGCCCCTTCTCTTCTGCCTCTATATTAGGGTTTCTCAAACTACGGCTCGCGGGCCAGATGCGGCCTGCTGAGGATGTTTATGCGGCCCGCCAGGTTATGGCAAATGGGCTGAGGGGTGGAGACAGAATGTGAGTTTTTGTTTTTACTATAGTCCCGCCCTCCAACAGTCTGAGGGACAGTGAACTGGCCCCCTACTTAAAAAGTTGGAGGACCACTGCTCTATATGATGTCAATTGGTGATCTTATCAACTCTCAAGGATTCAACTATCACCTCTATGTTGATGGTTCTCAGATTCCTATATCTAACCCTAATCTCGCTTTCAAGCTCTCATCTTGCATCATCAACTTTCCATCATTTTTAATTTAATATCTCATCAATCTCAAATTCAACATGTCCAAAATGAACTCATGATCTTCCTTCCAAACTCAATATCTTCCAAATTTGCACATTGTCAGGAATGGTACTACCATTCTATCAGTCAGTCAGACTCAAATGTTCAGTGTCAACCTCAAGTCCTAATTCAGACTCATCCAGTCTGTTGTAGTCTCATTATTTCAGCTTTCATAACATCTCCTGTATGTATATCTGTCTCTCTTATATAGTCAGGATCTTGGTGCAGGCTTTTACCACCACACTGGGGGCTTGTTTTGAGTTAGCTCTGAAATGAACACTCTCTGTGTTTGCTAATTATTATAGAAAGTAAGAAAAGTTTCCTTGGTTTGCTGCAAATTATAATAGAAATTAGGACAATAATAATAGCTATGATAAATATATGCATGTAGATATATACATATGTGTATATCTACATGCACATGCATGTACTATATAGGTATGTATATATGCTCTATGACAGTGATACATAGACACAACTGCCTTCAAAGAAAAAGAGATGAGGATCATAAAAGGAGCAACAGAAAAATGATAAGGATCAAGAACAGGTTTTAACAAAAAAACTAAATCAAGTCAACAAATATTTATTAAGCATCAATCGTATGTTATATAATGGGTTAAGCAGTGGGAATACAAGTACAAATAAAAAGAAAAATAATCTCTGTCCTTAAAGGGCTTACATTAAAATGGCAAAGAAAATATTAAAAAAGAAAGGTGAAAAGTGGTGGGGGGGAGAGGAGAAAAAAGCTACCTTTAAGTGGGATATTTAATGAAATCCAAAAAATAAAAATCCAAACAAAGCAGAGCCAGGAAAGATATGAAGTTTGATGTCCTCCCCCAAATGAAAGCCCCAAGAAGAAATCACCAATGAGAGAAGGGGTCAGCCATGTAGAAGTCTACGGTGAGGAAGTTCTAGGAGCTGAAGGAGATTCCACAACACTGAACATAATGTCTAGGGGTTCTCAAACTATGGCCCATGGGCCAGATGTGGCCTCCCGGGTTATGGCAAATGGGCTGAGGGGCGGAGACAGAGGGCGAGCTTTTGTTTTTACTATAGTCTGGCCCTCCAACAGTCTGAGGGACAGTGAACTGGCCCCCTAGTTTAAAAATTTGAGGACCACAGCTAGTATATAGCAAACACTTAATAAATACTTGTTGCTTTGCCTCCCTTTGCTTGTGGTGAAGTCTTGGAAGGATATGGCTAAGAGATACTCTGAAGAGACTATGATATGTGGATTACTAATTGCATCATTGATGCACTCCCAAATGGTGAAATGACAGATCCATTGGAGTACTGGGTTTTGCTTTGCAAAGCAGTTTCCATACAGAGTCACAGAGAGAATGAATGAATGAATAAAAAATACTTAGTAAGCACTTAGAATACACGAAGTTCAAGTGCTACAGAATTAGCTGTTCATTTAGGACTTTACCAATTTTAAGGACACAAGGAAATGGAAAATAAAAGAGAGCAAGAAAGAAGAGAGATAAAATGGGAGAAAGAGAAGATCTAATTATGATTAGCCTTGGACAGCAGAAGAGAATGGGAAAAGGAGAATTAAGGTGAGAAGTATAACTTTGTCCAAACCACTCCGGGTGGGGGAGCAAGGAAGCCATAGTTAATCATAAGGACTGATATTTATTTAGTACTTTCAGGCTTATAAAGTCCTTTCCACTCCAGTGATTCCCTATTACCTCTAGGAGCAAGTGCAAACTCTCTGCTTGGTTTCCAAAGCTCTTCACAACGTGATTCCCAGCTACCTTTCTAGTCATAAATAGTTGGGATTGAAGTCTGCTATATACATTATGTTGGTGTCAGTTTTATGTACCAATCATTGGCTGCAATAGCATTTTCTCTACCACTATAAACATACACACACACACACACACACACACACACACATACCCTAAGAGTATATACTTGACTTGTTAACCTTATTCATTCTTATCTCAGTTTCTAAGGCAATTAAAGCTTCAAGAGTCTCTCTCACAGAGATTATAAATATAGTTAACATTATCTTGTTTGCTTTCTCATTTTTTTTCCTTTTTGATCTGATTTTTCTTGTGCTGCATGATCAATGTGAAAATATATTTATAAAAATTATACGTGTTTATCCTGCATTGGATTACTTGCTTGTCTAGGGGATGGGGGAGGAAGGGAGAAAAATTCACTTTTTGCAAAGGTGAATGTTGAAAACTATCTTTGCATGTATTTTGAAAAATAAAAAGCTAATATAAAAAAGAAGCTATTACTTCGTTACATGCACATTTTCTACTCCAGTCCTAGTGCCTTCAATCCTGTCTCTCACACACTGTAGTCAAACATTTATCTCTATGCCTTTGTGTTGACTTTCCCCTCATGCCTGGAGTATATTTTCAACTTGTACAATAGCAGATCTCCTTTCAACTTCAGCTTAATCAATCTCTTCTATAAGAGATGTTTTTAGATCTCCCTTGCTATTAGTATATTCCAACCCCATTTTCCTCTTTCCTCATCATAAGATTACTATTCATCTGCTTGTGTGTGTTTTATTTGTACCCATATCTATACTTGCCTTTTCCCTCATTAGAATGTGAAGTAAATTAGTATTTATTAAATGCTTACTTTGTGTCAGACCAGGGGTTCTCAAACTGCGGCCCTTGGACCAGATGTGGCCTGACGTTTATGTGGGGCCACCGGGTTATGGCAAATGGCCTGAGGGGTGGAGACAGAGGGTGAGTTTTTGTTTTTACTATAGTCTGGACTCCCACAGTCTGAGGGACAGTGAACTGGCTCCCATTTAAAAAGTTTGAGGACCACTGTATCAGACACTGTGCTTCAGGGATACAAAGAAGGGCAAAACACAGGCCTTGCTCTCAAGCTTCTAGTTTAAGGGAATATTAACATGGAAATAACTATGTGAAAACAAAATAAATACAGGATAAATCCAGGTAAGTCTCAGAGAAAAGACATTGATATTTAGGTAAATTGTGAAAGGTTTCTTGCAGATGATGAAATCTTGGATGAGACTTGAAGTAAAACAATGCAAACATTATTTTAATTTTGTCTTTACATTTCTGACACTAATAAAATGCTTAGTACGTAGTAGGTGTTAAAATAAATGTATTTTGGTTTATCAATTGAGTCCATGCATTATTTTATTTGAGCCTCACTACAATCCTGTGAGGAAAAGGATATCCATATTTTTATAATTGTTTTCATTTTATATATGGGGAAACTAAGACTCAAAGAGTGAACTGGCTTGATTATGAACATATGGCTGCCAAAGGTCAAAGCTTGGATTTAAGTGGGGATTAGGTTGGTAGATAACTTTCATACTAGCAGGCAGGGGCCTTTAAAGGAAATGACTTAGGCTGATGGGAAAAGAGACCTCAATTTCTCTATTCTACACTCTCTAGCATCCTCAAACACAGAGGGAACTCCAAATGGGTTTGCTATCAGTATACGTCCATTTTTTTTAGTCTGGTGATAGAAGAAATAATGAAAAACAGCATGAAGCAAGTTGACTATCTTATGATTCTGAAAAAAACAGAATACATGCTCCTTTATGGCAATAACTAGTTTTTTGCCTTTATGTGTCCAATATCCAGCACAGTGCCAGACATATCTGGGGTGGTTAATGAAATCTTATTAGATTGAATTGGATTGGAATTCATAATAGAGATTTAGACCTAGAAGAGACTTTAGAGACTATTTGGTTCAAACTTCTTCATCTTCCATCTGTGGAAACTAAGGCCCTAAGCAATGGAGTCAAAGGTGATTTAGTAAGCAACAGAGGTAGAGTTTGAAGTCAGGTCCTTTGACTAAACACATTCTTTCTACTTGCAAAGTTTCTCTGCCATATTGTTAAAAAAAGATGGCAGTAACATGTCACTCTTGATTCCCGGCTCTGAGTCATGAAGGAGACCCACCTAAGGCAATATTGTACATGATTCATGAACCCATTAGCAAACACACTTTAACACACTCTGTAAACATGGTGTATCACTTAATCCGTTCCCACAGAACCTGCCATTTCCCCTTCCTACTCCCTTGCCAAGCAAAGTCAAAGATTAAGAATCTGCCAGTCCGACATGACCATCCCAGAAGTCTCAAATTAGCTGGAGGAACATTTGGTGAAGTGAGGGATATCCTAAATTGTCTTATAATATTTTGCATTCTCTGGCACATGCCAGAACTCTTTAGGACAGATGTATCAAGTTTGAGCACAGGAGCAATGAAGAGCTGGGCCCTAGACCCACAGAACCTAATGAAATCAGGGAGTGAGCAGTCCATCCACTGGGGTAGAGAAGGGCATTATGGAAGGGCCATCATCATGTGGGATGGAGTTTAAACTTTGTGCTTGACTCCAGAATGCAGAAGGAGAAGAAGAGGGGAGAATGGTCAGAGGAGCTATAGGGAGGGGTGGAGATAGGGAAAAGTAAAGGGGAAGGGTAAAGGAAGGGGAAGAAGAAGGGAAAAGGAAAAGAGGAGGAATAAAAAAAAGGAAAAGGAGGAAAAGGGAAAAGGAAAGGAAAAAGGTAAGTGAAAGGTAAAAATAAGACAAAGGGAAAGAAAAGGGAAAAGAGAAAAGAGGAGGAAGAGAAATGGAGGAAAAGAGAAAAAGAAAAGGGAAGGGAAAGATGAAAAGTAAGAGGAAGGGAAGCAGAAAGAGGGAAAGGAAAAAAGGTGGAGGAAGAGGAAGGAAAGGAGAAAAGGAAAGAGAAGGTAAAAAAAGGAGAGGGGAAGCTTTTACCTATTTACATGTTGTTTCTTCTATTAAATTATAAACTCCTTGAGGGCAGTGATTCTTTTAGATTTTTTTTTTGTATTCCCAATGCTTAGCACAATATCTTGTAGAGAATAAATTATTCATAAATGCTTGTTAAATAACTGGTCCTGCCATTTTACAGATGAGAAAACTGACCCAGAAAAGTTAAATGGCTTGCCCAGGGATACTTCCCTAAGGGGACAGGGCATTTCTTGGCTGGTTCAAGTACCAGCAAACAGCTAGACCTGGAGGTCAGTTTCTTATCTCCTACATTTCCTAGGTAATGATTCTGCCCCAATTTCTGTTTTAACCCACCATGACTACTTGTTCCCTATAATTCCTTTCAGGTGCACTTGCCTATCAAGAAACCTGTATCTGCAGCCTACCTGAATCCTTGCTCAAGTGCATTTTTCCTACATCACTATTTGCTACTCTGCTGACACTAGGCACACAAACCAGGCCCAAGATATCACATGCAGCAGAGCTGGGAGGGCAGAGACAGCAGGGAGAAACTGAGGCAAATTCCTTCCTCCAAATCACCAGACCACACCAAAGACTGGGGCCTACTGGGGTGTGATAAAATGGTAGGTATTTCATAATGGAAAAAATCTGTCATTCAGGGTCAGACCTAGATCACCTGGACATACCCAAATGGGAGACGTTAATGAAAGGCTGCTTTCTATCTTGAGCGATTACCTCACAAAGCCTCCAACCAACTTTTCCCAGAAGCCTGGATGGTGAAGGCTGATGTTAGAGAAGGGGGTAAACCACAGGCATCAAATGTCCCATCAGCCCTATCACAAGTTTCCTCACTATTTCTATCACCCCATTATTTGCCTGCATGACAGCAAGGAACACACTGATTTCCTAATCAAGATGAACTATTGTTTATTTGTTCCCAGAAGCATCAGCAAGGCAGCAAGCACAAGAAGTCTGGGAGGAAGTCTCCTCAATGAATCATTTTATTTGGTGCTGACAGAACATAACTTTGAAAAGATGCACTTGGAGTGGGCTGTGGAGGCAAGCTTATTGGGGTGGGGAGGATCCCAAATGCAAGAAGGCCTGAGGACTGGAGAGAATCAGTGAGGTGATTAAGAATATGTCCTCACCCAATTCTCTTAGACAAACAAGGAAGGTTTACACTGGGTGACAGTCAAATATCAAGGAGATCAGAGGGCAGGTATTGAGCTGACTCCAGCAAGATGAATTTCAATCAATCATCATCATCAACAACAACAACAACCCTAAGTTATTTCCCCCCTCTTACAGATGAGGAAAACTTTACTGAGGATCAGAGAGATTGCTTACTGATTGAGTGACTCATTCAGCATCACAAAGCTAGCTTCTCTGAGGAGAAATTGAACTCAGGTCTTCTGATTACAAGTCCAAGACACCCAGCTGCCATTTCAATAGGTATAAATGGAGTCTTGGATTGTAAATAGCAACTTTTCAAGGTCAAGGAAAAGGCACAAGGCTAGATGGCAATACATTTTAAAAAGATCTGGAGATTTTCGTGATCTGCAAATTCAGTTTGAATCAGCAGAGATCAATATACAAGCCAAAAAAGTGAGTGAAATATTGGGGTGACATTCAGAGATAAGTTTTCTAGAAATAGGGAGGTAATAATCAGTTCCTTTTTAATCTGTCTTCGTTAGGGAATGTGTGGAGCTTAATGTTTAGTCTTGGATGCTACATTTTAAGAAAAGACATTGATGAGATGTTCAGAGGAGAGCAACTAGGAAGGCAAAAACACTTCTTTTCTCCTTTTATTTCTTCATCCCTTCCTTCCTTCCCTCCCTTCCTTCCTTCCCTTCCTTTCCTTCCTTTCCTTCCTTCCTTCCTTCCTTCCTTCCTTCCTTCCTTCCTTCCTTCCTTCCTTCCTTCCTTCCTTCCTTCCTTCCTTCCTTCCTTCCTTCCTTCCTTCCTTCCTTCCTTCCTTCCTTCCTTCCTTCCTTCCTCCTTCCCTTCCATCCATCTTTCCACAAATCACTTAACCTTCATAGGCCTCAGTTTCCTTATCCATAATATTATTGGTGGATAGTTAGCCTCTGAAGCTCCTTCTAGCTCTAGTTCTGGGTTCCTATGAGTCTACAACAAGATATCCCATGGTTCCCTTCCCAGTTCTATAGTCCAATCATAATTTTGAGATTTGATGGCCTCTATTGGCTTGATTTTCCTTCACTAAAAAAGGATGGATGACCATTTATTTGGGCCACTAAATAGTTAGCCATCTCTACATCTATGAGCCATAGGAAAGGGATTGTATTTAGCATGTAGGCTCCTTGAGGACCACTTTGGTTTTACCTTTATATCTCCAGCACCCAGCTCCATATTCTACATATTGCTGATGCTTAAGAAACATTTGCCGAATTAAATTGAACGGAATAAGCAAAACCACACCTGAGGGCCCCAGAGGACACCCCAACTTGTGCTGACCCAAGTGCCCCCCATCATCTTCAAGAATCAAAGCCTAATGGAAATCACGTCTTTGGCGAGATCCAATTTCATGTGTTTTGACTAATAGCTTTCCCCAGCTTGCTTGCAGATAGAAAACATGACACCCTAGGGATGTGACCTCACCTCTCCATCACTGAAAAAACAGATAATAAATGTCTGGAGAGATTAAAAACACAAGTTCTTCACCCCCGCACAGCTACCATGTGACAATGCTGCGTCTTCATGGGAAAGATAAAAAAATTCCATGTAATCCTATTATAGAGATTTCCATTAGAAACCCAACCTCACCTTGGTAATCTGTTTCAATTGAAAGTGCTGTCAGTCCCTGAAACCCAATTTCAAAGCTTCTGGAATAAAATGAAAGTTTGTGCCTATTTTTCAAAAAAGTACAAAAATCATTCCAGTCCCTCCCTCCCTCCCTTTCTCCCATCCTCCTTGCATCCCTTCCTTCCTTCCTTCCTTCCTTCCTTCCTTCCTTCCTTCCTTCCTTCCTTCCTTCCTTCCTTCCTTCCTTCCTTCCTTCCTTCCTTCCTTCCTTCCTTTTTCTCTTTCTTTTTTTTTCTGAAAAATTAACTTGGAGGGAATTTGACAGACTTCCTAAATGAAGTTGCCCGATAATCTTTCTCTTTAGCTCTACTTTAACCAGAAGCTATCGAATGGCAACCTGGTTTATCTGCTTCACTTTGGAAAGCTCTGAGGTAACACTGAGGAACACATATGGATAGATCTGACTGTCCTATCAGGGGTATCCTGGCCTTTGATCTTCCCTTCTTGCCTTGATGCAGAAGGATATTGTAGGTGCCTCTTCACCAGAGGCTTTACAGTAGGAGTAGAAGGACTACCTGTTGAGGATGTCACAGAGAAACGTTGAATTAAATGACCTATGAACTCTCTGCCACAGATGAGATACCGGGAGTTCATGGAATGCTTGACAATAGTTAACAGCCTGACAGAGAGAAGATGCTAGACAGCAAGAACTAAATGCTTATGATTCCCCCTGCTCCTGAAATGCTAGTGCTCTCCAACTACCTTGTCTTGGTATTTATTAACTTTACATTTATGCTGAATATATTTGCATATGTCCTTATTGCCTTCTCTGTTAGAATGTAAGCTCCTTCCAAATAGAGATAGTCATAGCAAAGTGACCCTAAGTGCATAGTGCACTGGGGTTGGAGTCAGGAAGATCTGAGTTCAAATACATCCTCAGATAACTACTAGCTTTGTGATTTTAGCCAAGTCACTTAACCTCTGTCTACCTCAGTTTTTCAACTATAAAATGGAGATAATATTAGCATTCACCTGTCAGAGCTGGATCAAAAGAAAAAATAATTGTAAAGAATTTAGCACAGTATCTGGCATATATAGGCCATTAGTAAACGCTTGTTCTCTTTCCCTTTTCCCCATTTGTATTCTTAATACCTAATTTTGTACCTAGGGACATGGTAGGGCTTTAAAAATACTTGTTTATTGATTAGTAAAAAAAAATTATTGACAAAATAGATTTCTTTTTAAATACCTGTGTCTAGGGACATAGTAGGGCTTTATAAATACTTGTTTATCAATTGGTAAAGAAATTATTAACAAAATAGATTGCTTTTTAAATACCTAGCTTTGTGCCTAGGGACATAGTAGGGCTTCATAAATACTTGTTTTTTGATTGGTAAAGAAATTATTGACAAAATAGACTGCTCACCCCAGAGCTAAGAAGTAGATTCAAATTCTACCTGAGATATTTACTAGCTATCTGACCCCAAGCAAGTTACTTGCCCATCTCAGCCTCAGTTTCCCCACATATAAAATATAAATTAAAACAAATTCATAAACTTAGATATGGAAAAGGTCTTAGATGTATCTGGCCTACTCCTTACCTAACTTCACAGATAAAGAAGTAAAACTTTGCCTATGATCCCACAGGTAACCAGTGGAAGAATTGGGATTAAAACCCAGAATTAAAACCTCCTACTCCATACCCATCATCAATTGTTCATCAATTTGACAATAACCAGAACAGCAAATAAATCTCATGGTCCTTCCTTGTAAATTCACAAACAATTGAATCCATTTAGATTTGAGGAAATTACAATACAGATTTAGCTAGTCCTTCCATTATGTGGTAACACCCTTTGGGAAACTTGAAAATCACATTTCTTGAGGTGGCCCATGTGGCCCCCTTTCCCACTTAATGAACACAGTTGTTTTTCCCTAAAGATTCAATTGTCGGTTGCCATTTCTAGCACTGGTTGATGTCTCTCTTTATTTTGCAGGCTGGGGAGCAGAAGCATCTGGAGGTCAGCAGGAAATCATGGCCACCGACCTGATCACTGGCTCTATGGAAAGCTGAAAAGCTAGTCCTTTTCCTGAGAATGTAAGCATAACACTTTGAGAGTCCAAGGGGAAGGGGAGGCTGAGAAAAAATAACAAAATATACATAAACACACGCACACACATACGTTCCTTTGCTAGAGTGAGAACTTAAATTCAAACCAATAAGCATTTATTAACTGCCTACTGCATGCCAGAACCTGGGGATACAAAAACAAAAGCTAGTCAATCCTTGCCTACAATAAGTTTACATTCTAAACAAGAGAAATTATTAATGACAAATCAATTTATTAATTATCTATAAAAAAGCTATGGGAAGGCTAACAATGTCATCATCTTCATCACCAAGAAGTATTCACTGACCATCTACAATGGATGAGGGAGAGGATGTTGTAATAATGATGGTGATGACTTAAAAGTAACATTTAAGTGATACTTTAAGGTAATGATGTGCTTAATAAATATTATCCAGTTAATATAGACCACATTCATTTTATCCTCTTTTTATTTCTGCTATGGAAGGATACTCCATCCTATCTGGACAAATTCCATTGACTTCACATGTAGAATCCCAGAAGGATCTCAGCCACCTTTTAGTCTAATTTGTAGAAAAACAAGAATTTTCTCTACAACATACCCACTAAATATCAGACCTATTTCAGAATTAGAGGCATCAAAAGTCATGACGTTTTCCAACACTAGGATTTGGTTAGTCACAATTCTGTCTTTCCCCCCTTCTCTCTGTCTCTCTGTCTCTCAGTTTCTCTCTCTCTCTCTCTCTCTCTCTCTCTCTCTCTCTCTCTCTCTCTCTCTCTCTCTCTCTCTCTCTCTCTCTCTCTCTTTCACACATACTTTCTTTCTTTCTTTCTTTCTTCATTTCTCTCTTTTTTCTTCCTTTTTCTTCCTTCCTTTCTCTTTTTTCCTTCCTTCCTTCCTTCCTTCCTTCCTTCCTTCCTTCCTTCCTTCCTTCCTTCCTTCTTTCCTTCCTTCCTTTCCCTCCCCATCTCCCTCTTTCTGTCTCACTCTTCCCATACCCCAATGCTTCTGATTCTTATTACAATTTGAAATTTCTTGAGCCTCTGTCTAACTACTTAAGTTGCTTTTCAGGAGAGAACCATCCAAGAGAAACCAACACATTCCCAGGGATGAGAAAACAACTTTTCAAAACTCCAAATGAACATCTGTATATCTCCATAAATATGCTCCAAAGCAGCTGTCCATTCAAGATTGAGAATTCCCCTCCCTCCTCACACATGCTGCTCCCTCCTCACCTTGTCTGACTCTGTTTGATGAAAGTGCCATCCCTAACCCGGCTACTATAAGTTCTACAATGTCTTTAACAGCTGGGACTAGAGATAAGTGTAAGAAAGGGAGGGAAAGAAAAAGAAATGAAGGGGGGAACTTGGGGAGGTTAGGAAGAGTGCCACATTTCAGGAAAGTAAAAGGGAAAAGGGGCTGCAATTCTGCAGAACTTAGAAGAAGCAGGCTATTTAGGCAACAAAATCAAAATGCATTGAGCTCTTAGGACTGTGTCTCTGACTCTGAGATACTGTCAAAGGGAGTGTACAACTTCTCCACTTCTCAGAAAGAGCTCAGACACAGGTGACTGAAAAGCAATGACAGTCCCCAAATGGGTTTTGAAAACCCCCAAATAAGTCATTTGAGAATCCCTGATCCTTCCTATTCCTCTCTTCCTTCTCTCTGAAAGGCAGTGCTGATAATTGGCTCGGAGGGGCTGGGCCAATCTCGAAAAGATATGGAAAACAGTTGTGACCCTTTCCTTTCCTTTGAAGAGACCTAATATATGCTCTGCTTGGTGTTTCTCAAGGTCTTTTGAACTGTAGAAAGAAAAAAAGAAATCTTCTTTTGAAGAGGGCGCAGAGACAAACCTTTTGATTAAAAAACCTGCCTGGCTGGATATCTCTGCTACCGTCAAAGGTAAAAAGATGACAAGCTGGTGGGAATGAGGGGTAGAGGGTAGGAAGAAAAAAAGGAAGGGGGCTGGAAATGAACTTCTCATCAAATGCCTAAAGAGGTGTAACTTTGGAGCCCAGGTGAATACCAGGCAAGATGGAAATCCTGCAGGATCTAAGAAGACTTTTTAATGGATGAGCACAGGGAAAGAGTAAAGGCTAATCATCCCTTAATTCCTGCAATCAACAAGTATTTATTAATTGACTATATACAGTAGAATTCTCTGGAAGGTCACAGAGACCTAGAAAGGACCTCAGAGATGCAGCTGTATGTCCATATGTGGACCACTTAGCAAGTAACAATACATTTGGATTGCTGAGCCCCCAGACAGATATCAAAAACAAAGAAATCTGTCCCTCCCTTGAACTCTCATTGCATTTTGTTCATATCATCTGTATGGCACACCATTAGGACATAGGTTTACTGTATATTTCCCTCATCTCTCCTACTGGATTTTAAATTTCATAGTAGGAAATCTAGCTTTGTAGATTTTCCATAGTCTTCCTATGGGGGCTTGTAGCTTTGACACACACACATATATCTGGGTATGTATATTTGTATGTATGTATGCGTATATATCCATATCCATATCCATTTGTTTTTCCTAAGAGAGCAGGCTATTTATGGAAGTTTGTCTGAAGATCTGAGGTATTCAATATGATTTGTGATCAGTTCAAAAGAACTGATGTGAACTCTACATTATGGGCTTCCAGGAATGAAAGGACAGCTTCTCTGGACTCTTTTTGGGCCATATTATATTTGGATGATGTCCTTAGTTCTGGAAGTTGATATTGTCATCCTGGAGAGTGTTAAGAGAAGGACAATTGGAAGGGGAAGAACCATGAGTCTCTGCCATATATAGATTGGTTGAAAAAACTAGAGATAAAGATGTCTATCTAGGAAAAAAAGATGATGGGGTGAGCTATAAGAGCTGTCTTTGCAAAGTTGTCATGTAGAAAAGGAATTGGGCTGGTTCTGCTTGACCCTCAAGAATAGTAAGAGGAACAATGGGGGTAAATTGTGCAGAAGAGAGAGAGAGAAAATAAGCAAGTTCCTTACCTTTAGGACTGTCTCAAAGTGGAATAACTTTGTTGGGATTGGGGGTGGGACAAAAACAGGATGATCATTTATTGGATAATTTCAGCTGTCTTTCTTGTCTGATATGGATAGGATAGTGGTTGTGAGATCCCTTTGACCTATGAAATTCTGTCTTTGACACTTTCATTCTCTCCTTCCACATTTCCGGTGTGGAATTTAAAGAGTTGACTGGCAGACTAAGAAAAGTGACTTGTCCAGAGTCACACTGCTAGGATGGGTTGGAAGTAGGATATAAGTTTCAGTTTTTTTGACTCCAAGGTTGGTAATCTATCCCTCCTCCATGCCCAGCTGCCTCTCCTTGCAGATATTGACACTCAATGAATACTAAATGAATGAAAGATTGATTGAAAGGGAGATGGGATGATAAATAGACCTGAGACAGATGAATTGCAGCTCAACTGTAATGTTCTAAGCAGACAGTGACAGAGAATCATTGTATTCTCAATCAAGGTTCTGTAAAAAATAGATTTAGACTAGAATATTCAGACTTTTTCAGGTTTCAAAAATCTCCTGCTTCTGGGAAAAGGATCCCCAAGAGCTTTCCTCTGTGCCAAGAAAGAGCAGATATGGAATGACTCCTTGAAAAAAACAGACTAGGCTCTGTTATTAAATAATCACTAAGTACAGAGCTATAATTGTAAGGGGGTAACTGTCCATGGTACCAATCTCCTGGTAGGACACATTATCACCACTTATCTAGATACTTCTGATTTTCTGCTGGCTTTGTCCTCTGAAAGTTCTGCTGCTCTCCTGGACTTTGGTTTGTCTCCATGATTCAGTCCCTTTCTGGATCTGTTACCAAACCTTGGCCCTTCCTGGAAATTGACCGATGTGATGGTATAATAAGAGTCCTGCCCATTTCTCTTTAAAGATCGTCCTAGTTGACAAACTACCTTTGTAAAATGGAGATAATAATAGCATATACCCCTAGGGTTGTTGTGAGAATCAAATGAGATATTTGTAAAGCACTTAGCATGGTGCTTTATATACAGTAAATGCTATATACATCTTAGTTATTATCATCATCATCCTCACTCCTCATTTATCTTTAGTATCCATCTCTTAAAAAAAAGCTGTCACACAGGTCATGCTACACTTCTGTTTCTTCCTTCTCCCATTGGCCAATTCCAGAAAAATAAACGTTAGTTTGTTGTGATTTTTGAGTTGTTTCAGTTGGGTACAAGTCTTCATGACCCTATTTGGGTTTCTTTGGGGTTTTGGGGACAAAAAACTGGAGCAATTTGCCATTTCCTACTCTAGTTCATTTTACAGGTGAGGAAATTGAGGCAATCAGGATGAAGGGACTTGCTCAATGTTATATAGCAAGCATGTGTCTGAAATGAGATTTGAACTTGGGCCCTCTTGGCTCCAGGGCTGGTACCCTATCCCTTGTACCACTTAGACATTAGAACTGTACCCAATTGGGATAAATTGCATTCTATGTCCCTCACTTTTTTTTCACCATCTTTTCAACTACACTGGGGAGACAGAGACAGAGGCAGACAGACAGACACAGAGACAGGGAGACCCAGAAAAACACAGAGATACAGACATAGACAGACAGACACAGAGAGAGATAGAGACAGAAAAAGAGAGTGACTAAAAGGGAGACAGAGAGACACACACACAGATAGAGACAGAGAGGGAGACAGAGAAAAAGGGGAGAGATTAATGGAAAATATGTTGAATTTGTGTTTGAATCCCTACCATCTGAGACCCAAGGATAACAAATTTAGATTTCTAAAATATTTCAGAGTCTACAGAACCTAACCTCATTCCTACGGATAGGGAAACCAAGGTTCTTAGAGGTGAAGTATTTGCCCAAGTTTACAAAGGTATTAAGCATTAGAGGTGAGATTTGAATTCATGTTCTCTGTTCGAAGAGCCAGTGTCCTTTCTAGTGTACTATTTTACTTCCATGCCTGGCCTTACTGTTTGTAAGCAAATCTCTTCACTCTTCTGGATCTCAGTTTCCTCATCCACAAAATGAAGGGTTTGCACCAAATGGCATCTAAGATTCCGCCTAGCTCCAGATCTGGAGACTTGAGTCTAAACCCTCTTCCACTTACCATCAATAATCAGAGGGTGTTGAACAAGGCCATTCTCTGTGATTGTATCTATCAAGAAAAAGGTTTGCATCTGCATGTGGGACTCATGATGTGTGTAGTACATAGATACAGGGACAGAAAGTAGGTCTGTGATTTTATTGATATAGATTCTCCCAGGTAAGGAAAGTGTCCCTCTCCCAAGCTGGTATCTGATCTGCAACTTAAAACTCTTAGAAAGTTTCTTGGGACATAGAAGTGATGACTTGCCCAAGAACATAGGGCCAATGTGTAATAGAAGTAAGTCTTGAACCTAGCTCTTGTCCTCAAGAGCAGCTCTCCATTTGGTAGCACACTTTCTCTATATACTGTAGGTATTATAAATGCTATAACTAAGTGATCATAGGAGTTAATGTCTTTATGGTTTTTTTCAGCTCTCCAAACCTACTCAAATAGTGCCTGACTATGTGTTTTCTGTCTGTCTCTATCTCTCTTTATCTCTGCTATCTCTGTTTATGTGTCTTCTAATTCTCTCTCTCTCTCTCTCTCTCTCTCTCTCTCTCTCTCTCTCTCTCTCTCTCTCTCTCTCTCTCTCTCTCTCTCTCTCTCTCTCTCTCTCTCTCTCTCCTTATCTGTTTCTGTCTCTATCTTTCTCTGTCTCTGCTAACTCTGTCTCTCTCTCTCTCTTTTCCCCACCCTGTTGTCTGTCTGTCTGTGTCTGTCTCTTTCTCTCTATCTTTCCCTCTTTGCCTCTGTATCTGTCTCTCTGTTTCTCTTCTCTCTCTGTCTTTCTGTTTCTCTGTATCTCTGTCTCTGTCTCTCTGTCTGCCTCTGTCTCTGTCTCCCTCCCTCTCTGTCTTTCTCTCTGTGTGTCTCCCTCTCTCCCTCTCTGTCTCTGTATTTCTCTGTCACTTCTCTCTGTGTTTCTGTATTTCTCTGTGGCTCTGCCTGTCTGTCTTTCTGTCTCTTGGTCTCTGTCTCTCTCTCCCCCTCTCTATGTCTGTCTGTCTGTCTATCTCTATCTCTCTATGTCTCTGCCATCTAACTCTGTGTCCTTTTGTCTCTTTCCCCTCTTCTTCTCTCTCTTCCCCCTAACTCTTTTTCTCTCTTCCCCTCTCTGTCTGTCTCTGTCTCTCTCTCTTCCCCTCTTTGTCTCTGTCTCTGTCCATCTCTCTCTGTCTCCATCTTTCTATCTGTCTCTCTTCTCTCTGTATCTCTGTTTATATCTCTTTGTCTTTCTCTTTCTCTCTGCTCTCTATCTCTCCATCTGTCTTTCTTTGTCTCTCTGTCCCTCCCTCCTTCCTTCCTTCCCTCACCTCTCTCTCATACTTTCATACAAATCCTTAAGTTTACAATCCCTCCCCAGTCTCACATAAGATCAGTCTTCCTCCCAAATGAGAAACAATTTCAGCTCCAGGAGGGTAAAACAAAACAAAAACAAAAACACATGTCATCTTTCTTTGGTCAGCAAGTCCTTTTCATCAAACACAAATCCTGCCCAGTTTTTGATATTTTGAATCAGGAGTGTCCTGCTCCTGCTGTCCCTTTCCTCTTCCTTGGATTCCATGGTGATGAGTGCTGAGAAAGAAAGGAAGAAATGGGAACCCGCTGGGAGGAAATCATTGGAACTTAGACTGGTGTTCAAGGGAGTTGGGGTTCAGGGAGAGGGGGAGCGCACTGGCACCCCTGCTTTCTGCTTCATTCTCTGCCTGACAGCATTTAGAATAATTAAGGCCATAAATCATATAATAAATAGATATTGACTCAGCCTCACAAAGCCTCTGAGGATTGATTGACCGGTGAGGATGTTGTTCTCTTCAATCAATGAGAAGTCAAGAGTATAAATAAATCTTGATAATGACTGACGTGAAGAAAGTCAATAGCTATATTAATATATACATTGGAAACATACATCTTCTTTCAGAAAATAAGAAGTGGTTGCCGTCATAAGGAAAGGGAGGAAAATCCACCTGAGCCTTTTTTGGTTACTGAAAAACAAAGCAGCAAAACCACTTGTTGGAGGCATTTAAATTCTTGCAGAGATTTGGGAACTGGCAGATAAAGACTTCTGTAGAAAAGTTCCTCCCTCCAATCCAGTCAAAAAAATCAAGATGTGTGATTTATTCAGAGATTTAGAGCTAGAAGAAATCTTAGAGGCTACTGAGTTCAATACTCTCCTAATTACAGATAAGGACACTGAGGCAGAGAGGTTCAGTGACTTGTCCAATATGACCGTGCCGGTGTCTGAGTTAGGATCTTTCTGACTCTAGGTCCAATTCTGTACACTAGTATGTATTAAGTACCTTTTATATGCTGGGAATTGCCATTAGGAGTTAGGGAGATAGCCAAGACTCTGCCCTCAAGGAGGATACATTCTATTTGTGTGATATTGATAAGGACCTGAGTAACTAGATAAGTTACTCAGAGAAAGACTGAAATATTAATAAGATTACCATCTGAGGTGAGCAGGAAATGGCTGTGATTAGAATCAGGTCAACCTTATAGTCCCATCCTCTGTGGAGATCATAGGTAGCCCCACATTGCTGTATCTAGTCAGAGATCTAATCTGTCCATGGCCCCCACCATCTTTGCTGAATCCCTTTTGGGTTAAGTCCACCATGCCATTCTGCCTCAAATCACATTGTATTTTCCTCTCCTCCATTATGGAGCAGCTAAGTGGTGCAGTGGATAAAGTGATGGGCCTCAAATCAGGAAGATTCACCTTCCTGAGTTCAAATCTGGGTTCAGACACTTACTAGTTATGCAGTCCTGGGCAAATCATTTCACCCTATTTGCCTTTGTTTCCCCATCAATGAATGCAAAAGAAAATGTCAACAATTCCAGTATCTTTACCAAGAAAATCCCAAGTGGAATTGTGAAGAGTTGGACGCAACTGACCAACAGCTTGATAATAATAAGAACAACAATAGCATCCTTCAATGTCTTATGTGTCAAGATATTTTGTATTAGCATGGGGAGGAAAGAGGATCTCATTTTTGTAGAAATCTCAGTTCTTCTGAAACATGGAAGATATATGTAGGCAGAATATGTGGTTTTAATTAATCCATGTATTATTTTAAATAGTGATTTGGATCCCTGGGATTGGGAGTACTCCTATGATTTCACTGATTCATACCAGGAGAAAATTCTTTCTACCAATGTATGTTGGTAACTTATCCATCACTTAGAGTGTTATGATGTTGCCTCTAGGATCTGAAGATACCTAGTTAGTTGACCAAAGCCAGGCAGCTACTATCTGCTTGAGGTGAATATGGAACCTAAGTCTTCCTGGATCTGAAGCTAACTCTCTATCCACTGTGCAACACTGCCTCTCTAAGAAAATCAGAGGTTCAGTTGGGCATCAATTTTCACCAAGGAGCTCTGCCAGGAAAAAGGAAAGGAGAAAGCTGGGATGTGAAGAAATCAGAGAATGTCTGACCTTAAAGACAACTTAGACCAGAGACATATTTTTGGGGTTCACAGATGCCTTTGGCAGTGTCTGGTAAAACCTATGGACCCCTTCTCAGAATCACATTTTTAAATGTATAAAATAAAATCATGCATTTACAAAGGGAATTAATTACATATTGAAATATAATTTCAAAAAGTAGCTGCCAGTATCAAAAATGAAAAAGGGTGAACTTATCATCAATGAAGAGGAAATAAAAGCAATAATTAGAAGCTATTTTGCCCAACTGTGTGCCAATAAATCTGATAATCTAAGTGAAATGGAGGAATACTTACAAAAATATGGTTTGCCCAGATTAACAGAAGAGGAAATAAATTACTTAAATAGTGCCATTTTAGAAAAAGAAATTGAACAAGCTATTAATCAACTCCCTAAGAAAAAATCTCCAGGGCCAGATGGATTTACAAGTGAATTCTATCAAACATTTAAAGAACAATTAATTCTAATACTATGCAAACTATTTGGGAAAATAGGGGGAAGGGGAGTCCTACCTAATTCCTTTTATGACACAGATATGGTGCTAATATTTAAACCAGGTAGGGTCAAAACAGAAAAAAATTATAGACCAATTTCCCTAATGAATATTGATGCAAAAATCTTAAATAAAATATTAGTAAAGAGACTACTGCACTCTATCACCAAAATAATATACTATGACCAAGGAAGATTTATACCAGGACTGCAAAGCTAGTTCAATATTAGGAAAACTATTAATATAATTGACTATATCAATAATCAAACTAACAGAAGTCATATGTTTATCTCAGGAGACACAGAAAAGGCATTTGACAAAATCCAATACCCATTCCTATTAAAAACACTAGAGAATATAGGAATAAATGGAGTTTTCCTTAAAATGATTGGTAGCATCTATCTAAAACTATCAGCAAGCTTAATGGGGATAAACTAGAAGCATTCCCCATAAGATCAGAGGTGAAACAAGGTTGTCCACTACCACCATTACTACTCAATTAGGATTAGAAATATGTTAGAAATGCTAGCTTTAGCAATAAGAGAAGAAAAAGAAATTAAAGGAATTAGAGTAGGTAATGATGAAACAAAATTACTAGTCTTTGTGGATGATAATGATGGTCTATTTAGAGAATCCTAGAGAATCAACTAAAAAACCATTAGACACAAATAACAACTTTAGCAAAGTTGCAGAATACAAAATAAATCCACATAAATCATCAGCATTTCTATATGTTACCAACAAAATTTGGCAGCAAGAGATACAAAGAGAAGTTCCATTTAAAATAACTGTAGATAATATATCTACCTGCCAAGGTATGAACACAGTTACAAAATTTATTTTCCATACAAATTAAGTTAGATCTGAAAAATTGGAAGAATATCAAGTGTTCATGGGTAGACTGAGCTAATATAATAAAAATTACAATTCTATCTAAATTAATCTACTTATTCAGTGCCATATCAATCGAACTGTCAAGAAATTACTTTACAATGCTAGAAAACATAACAAAGTTCATTTGAAAGTACAAAAGGTCAAGAATTTAAAGAGAATTAATTAAAAAATGCAAATGAAGGTAGCCTCACTGTACCAGGCCTAAAGCTATATTATAAAGGAGAGGTCATCAAAACCATTTGATACTGGTTAAGACATAGAGTAGTTGATCAGTGGAATAGGTTAAGTTCATAAAACACAATAGTCAATGACTATAGCGATCTAATGTTTTGCTTAACCCAAAAACTTTGGCTTCTGGGATAAGAACTATTTGACAAAAATTGCTGGGAAAATTGGAAGATAGTATGGCAGAAACTAGGCATTGATCATCACCTAACATCTAAACCAACATAAGGTCAAAATGGCTTCATGATTTAGACCTAAAGAGTAATATTACAGGCAAATTAGGAGAATAAGGAATAGTCCACCTTTCAGATCTGTGGAGAAGGAAGGAATTTATGGCCAAAGAACTAGAAAACATTATGAAATTCAAAATGGATACTTTTGACTATATTAAATTTAAAAGGTTTTGTACAAACAAAAGCAATGCAGACAAGATTAGAAGGGAAGCAGAAAATTGGAAAAAAATTTACATTTAAGGATTCTGATAAAGGACTCATTTCTAAAATATATAGAGAACCGACTCAAATTTATAAGAATACAATTTTCCAATTGATAAATATTCAAAGGAAATGAACAGTTTTCAGATGAAATTTAAACTATTTCTAGTCATATGGGAAATATTCTTTAAATCACTATTGATTAGAGAAATGCAAATTAAGACAACTCTATAGTACCACTACACAACTCTCAGATTGGCTAAGATGACAGGAAAAGATAATGATAAATGTTGGAGGGGATGTGGGAAAATTGGGACATTAATATATTGTTGGTGGAGTCATGAATTGATCCAACCATTCTGAAGAGCAATTTAGAACTCTGCCCAAAGTGCTATCAAACTGTGCATACCTTTTGGACCCTGCAGACTACTGAGTCTATATCTCAAAAAGATTATAAAAAAGGGGAAAAGACCCACAAAAATGTTCATAGTAGCCTTTTTTGTAGTAGAAAGGAACTGGAAACTGAGTAGGTGAAAAATCAGCTGGGATTTGTTATGGTATATGAATAAGTTATGGTATATGAATGTTATGGAATATTACTGTTCCATAAGAAACAATCAGCAGGATAATTTCAGAGAGGCCTGGAGAGACTTACAGGAACTGATTCTGCATGCAATGAATGAGCTGAAGCATGAGATTGTTGTATATGGCAGCAACAAGATTATACAATGATCGATTCTGATGGACATGGATCTTTTCAACAATAAGTTGACTCAAGGAAATTCCAATAGATTTGTGAAGGAGAGAACCATCTGTAGCCAGAAAGAGGATTGTGGGGACTGAATGTGGATCACAACATAATATTTTCATCTTTCTTGTGGTTGTATGCATTTTTTTCTCATTTTTGATCTTATTTTTCTTATGCAGCATGATAAATGTGGAAATATGTATCGAAGAACTGTTTAAAATATATTGCATTGCTTGCTGTTTAGGGGAGGGGTGAGGGAAGGAAGGAAGAAAAATTTGGAACACAAGGTTTTGCAAGGGTGAGTGTTGAAAACTATTTTTGTATGTCTTTTGAAAACAAAAAGCCATTATTAAAAATATAAACTCAAAAAGTCGAGTTTTTGGACCTCCTTGATCTAGACCAATCCAAAGATAAACAGGGATGTTTCCTAAGACAAGCAATCATCCAGATTTGGATTAAAGACTCCTCCTAGAGAAAGGGTGATCACTAGCTCTGGAAATAGCTTATTGTACTATTGAATACCTCTTATTTTTAATCTTAGTTTCTTCCCTCTGAGATTACCTTTTATCTACTATGTCTATATTTTGTATATGTAGTTGTTGGCACTTTGACTTTTCCATTAGATTCTGAGCTCCTTGAGTTTGGGGAATATCCTGTGTTCTTTATATCACTTGTGTAAAGTGCAGTGTCCAATACAAAGTAGGTGCTTGATAAATGCTTGTTGACTTGTCTTGTATAATGTCTAAAATACCTCTTTGAAAACATTCAATTTATGTTCTCCCAGACCAAGTGAAAAAATAGTCTACTACCACCTTCATAAAACAACCCTTCAAATACACCATAATTCAAGGCCATTCTGAGTCTTCTCATCCCCAAACTCAACACCCCAAAACTCTACCAAGTTCTCACAGGGGGTGCCCTGAAGGCCCTTTGACATCATGCCTGCCCTTATCAGAACATCCTTCAGCTTACCTACATCTAATTTTCTCCTCTCAGTTATGTAGCCTGGGCCAATTAGTGCCCCTTTGAGAAGCCATCCCTGATCACATTGATTTAGTTGCAGAAATTCTTGGCCTTAACATTTCATAGGAATATGCTTCTGCATCTTATGCCCTCCATTATCCAGGGCTGGTCCCTTCCTACCTTCCTGCCCAGTGACATTTAAAAAACAAATCTCTCCTCCTGGCTGGATGCCACATCAGCTCTCAGTCTGGCCAACATCCTGTGAAAGGGTTGGCAGTACTCAAACTCCCAAAGTGCAGGGTGGCTGGACAATAACAATAACATTAGTAACAGACCCCAGAAACCTGGCAGCATGCTTGGGCATTGCTGGGAGAACCTTTCCAAGGACTGCCCTGGGCAAAGGTGGTCAGAAATGCTTCTGAATAGTTATTTAGTGGCATAGAGATGGGATCCTAATTGGGTTTTATCTTTTAGGGACAGAACAACATGGTTGAACAAGAAAAAATAAAAAAGGAGTCTAGAAACAAAATGACTTTTGATAGCCATGAACTTCAAAAAACATTTTGCCAGTACTTGTTACTTTGACTTTAAGAAAAATCTGTTCTTTGGTGGATCCACTGTTAAGAGAAGAAAGGGGAATGAGTCTGTGCCAAGATAAAGACAGTCAAGACTTAAGGTTATAGGATCATATATCTGGAACTGAAAGAGAACTTATCTTATAGACAAGGAAACTGAGTTCTGGAAAAGTAAAATGTTTTGCTGACATTGATAAAGGTGAGTAAGAAAAGTGAGACTTGGAACCCAGGTCTTTTGACCAAGTTCAGTGATATGACATGGGCCAAATGTGATATATGAATTTATTTTATTATCCTTAAAGAAAAATCAGTTTATGATTTAGCAGAACCATTAATAAGTTTCCCATTTTCCTAAGGAAAGTTGGAGGAGAGGAGAGTTTCTGATTAGAAGCCTTCTATGGGGTGACTGGGAGGAAGAGGATGATGAGAGCCAAGAACATATCAAGATAATTCTCTTCTTATTCTAAGAATTAGATCTGATAAGGATTTCAAAAGTCATATAATTCAATCCTCTAATTTTATAGATAAGGAAACTGAGACCCAGTGTGGTAGTGATTTGTGCAAGATCACACAGATAGTAAGTAGCAGAAACAGAATTTGAATGCAGTTCTTTTGAAAGCCTTGTATGTCACCATTAAGACCACAGATTTTTAGCTAGATAGAATCTCAAGTTTTTGTCATTCAAGTTGTATCAGACTCTTCATGACCCCATTTGAGTTTTTTTGGCCAAGATAATGGAGTGATTTGCCACTTCCAATTCATTTTACAAATAAAGAAACTGAGGTAAATATAATTAAATAATTTGTCCATGAGCACATGACTAGCGACTGTCTGAGGCTTTGAACTTGGGTCTTTCTGAGTTTTTTATCCATGAGTGACTTAAGGATCTGGGAGGGTATCTAGCCATAATCATAGGTTTAAGGGTGGAAGAACTTTTGGACACCATTTAATCTACCTCATTCAATTTATGGAGAAGAATTCCTGCAGATGCTCTATTCCTTGGATTCCACTTTTTCCCAGGTCCTCTGAATTCACACTGCCTCTGAAGCAAATCTAGGCTACAGATGGAGCAAAGTCCTCATTTGGGAAAGTGAGGTTCAATGAGATTTTCCTTAAAGTCATTAAGTGGCATAGCTGAGATTTGAACCCTCTGCTCCCCAAACCAAGCACTCACTCCATTGCAGCATACTCTTCTCAGCGCTGTGGAAAGAATATAATATGGGATTTTTTTTTAATTGCCTTCAAAACATGGAAAAGCAGCAGTCTATTTTTAACCAGGGTAAATAGTGAAAACAGCTGAAAATGTCTTCAGTTCCAAAGGACTCCAAAATCCCATGTTTCTTTTCTCTAGGGGTTTCAAGCCAAATATTACCTACTGCCAGGAGTATTGAAACCATCATCATTCCAGCTAGAATCTAATTAAGATAAACACTAGCTGTCCATGCTGTTCTTACACTAGGGAAATACATTAGCAGTTCAGTTACACTCTCTCCTGTGAATTACCTCTTCTTTGTCTCAGAAGTGTGTCGACCCAAGTCTCATCAGCTGCTTTGTGAAAATACAGCGAAATATCCATCTTTCCCTTAACTTCATTGACATTTCTCCACCATCAATGCTTCTTCAACACCCCAAACTGTTCAGTTTTCATGCTGCTAATATATTGAGTTCCTCAAAAACTGTGCCATATTTCCCTCATTTCACAAATCTTTTTCCTCCAGAAATGCTCCATAAATAGGACCACAGTTTTCTAGAAAAAATTTTTATGGCCAACACAAACTTTATTGAATGTAACAGAATTGAAAGTTTAAATGTTAAATGCTTTTCTATGGCTACATCATCTCCTCAAACTCTTCTTGCTTACTCTCCAAGCCAAGATGAAATGATCAACAGAGTCTGGGGAGGGAGGACAAGGAAGGAGGCTTTTGTGTCTGGGATCCAAGAGAAAACTGGGGAGCAAGATTGATTCCCCCAATTCTTTTGCTAGAAAATTTCATCTGACAACAGACTGAGATTCTTATGCAAGTTTGGAATAGGGGTTTTGCACCACCTTTAGAGATGCACAGATTTCCTACAGAGGCAGTGTGGATTCAGTGGACCTGGGAAATAATGGGATTCTAGGAATAGAGCATTGAATATATGGCTCCCCTCATCACACAGAAACCTGAGCTATTTTCATTTTATGAATGGATGAAGTAATAAATGATAAAGCCTTTATTCAACAATTAGTACACACCAAACATAGTTTTAAGAGCTGGGGAAACAAACAAACAAACAAACAAACAAAAAACAGGAAGCCCCCATATTCCAAGAGCTTATATTCTAATAGGAGAAGACATGGCTATTTTGTAGAAAAGGGAATTATAAGGGTTCTAAATCATGTTGACGTATAACTTAGATCCTTGGGCTAGATCGTGAAATTTATAGACCTTGACTCAAGATTCTGTGTACATGTGTTCAGAAAATGGGTAGAATTGCAAGGCCTTTCTAACTAAAGAGTGCGTGATGTGTGTATATATACAAAATCTAAGTATATTATTATATATATATATAATGTATATAATAATATATATTATTATATACATTAAATATATCATCTAATCATATATAGATATAGGATTAGATGATATAATTACTTTTATATAATTACATAGGATAATTATATTTTCATATAATCACATATATTTATTATGTAATTTTATATATAAATTTTATATTATATAGAATAGTTACATATAATAATATTTTATATTTCAATAATATATAACATATATATATTACACATAATTATCACATATAAAACTATATTATTCTTTACTATACTAAAATTAGTGGAAATAAATATGTATTTTTTCAAGAAAGTAAAAAATATGTAAATTTGTGAATATATGTAAGATATATACAAAGTTATGGGATTGATCAAAATCAGAGAATCAAACAAGGCTTCATGTAGGATACAGTGTTTGAGCTGGACTTTGAAGGGAATTAGAATTCCTTTTGGAATTCCTGATCTTATTGTGGGTTCAGTTAAACAGGAATCATCTCCTGCAGAGACAGGGAAGACTTCCTAGCTATTATTATTATTATTATTATTATTATTATTATTATTATTATTATTATTATTATTATTATTATTATTTAATCCCAATTGTTCTAATTCATAAAGAAGATATATTCCCAGGAATTTTTTAAACCATTACTTTAAAGAGTCCTATTCTAATGAGGAGTATAATGAAATAGTGGACTAAGAAGCAGCTAGGTGGTGCCACAGTGCATAGTGTCCAGCCTGGAGTCAGGGAGGCTCATCTTCTAGAGTTCAAATCCCACCTTGGGTAGTTACAAACTGGGTGACCTTAAGAAACCTCAGTTTTTTTCATCTGTAAACTGCCTGTAGAAGGAAATGGCCAACCACTTCAGTATCTTTGCCAAGAAAACTACTAAAAAAAGGGTCATGAACATTAAGTGAAAGACAGCTAAAAAATTACTAATCAACACTATACTAAGAACTTAGCTGCAAATACACAATCACAGGTCACCAGGTGGCAGAATGGATGAAGAACTGGATTTAGGGTCAGGAAAACTGAGTTCAAATTCATTCTCAAACATGTACCAGCTGAGTAAGATCACTTAACTTTTCTCAGCTTTAATGTTACTATGTATAAAATGGAGATAATAATGGCATCTACCTCCCAGGGTTGTTGTGAAGAGCAAAGAATATAATATTTATAAAATGCTTTGCAAACCTTAGAACATTATATAAATGTTAGCTCTTTATTATGATAATAATTATCTTTTCTCTATTGAGCTGAAATCTATTGCTCCCATAATTACCTTTCAAATAATTGAAGAGCACAATTATGGTGAGCCTAACCATCTTTTCTTCATGCTAAGGATCACCCATTTCCTCAATCAAGGAAAACACCAGTATAGAAAGAAGAGAGGAAATAAGCATTTATTAAGCACCTATTACGGTCCAGTGCTGTGCTAAGTGCTTTATAAATAGTACCGTATTTGATCCTCATAACAACCCTTTGAGGTAGGTGCTATTATTATTCTATTTTACAGATTAAAAAAAAACTGAGTAGAGAAAGTATAGCAAAGAGAGAGCTGATCTGCCAGTCAGGAAGACCTGTGTTCAAGTCCTGTCTTATACCCATACTGGCTATGGAAGCCTGGAAAGTTCATTTTCAGTATTCTGACAATACTTAAGACTACAAATTACAATGAGGTAATTCAGGCCATTTCCAATAGATTTGTAATAGAAGGAGCCATCTGCATTCAGAGAGAGGACTGTGGGGACTGAGTGTGGATCACAACAGAGTATTTTCACCTTTGTTGTTGTTTTTGCTTGCTTATTTGTTTTTATCTCATTTTTCTCTTTTGAACTTGATTTTTCTTGTGCAGTATGATAAATGTGGAAATATGTTTAAAAGAATTGCATGTGTTTAACCTATATTAGATTACTTGCTATCAAGGGGAGGGAGTAAGGGGAGAGAGAGAGAGAGAGAGAGAGAGAGAGAGAGAGAGAGAGAGAGAGAGAGAGAGAGAGAGAGAGAGAGAGAGAGAGAAATATGAAATACAAGATTTTGCAAGGGTGAATGATGAACACTCCCTTTGCATATATTTTGAAAAATAAAAAAAGCTATTAAAAATAAGACTATAAATTACAAAGGAGCTGATGATCTGGTCCTACCTATACTCCTCCATAGCATCCACAACAAATGATTATCCAGCCCCCACCTTCTGAGAGAGGAAGCCTGCTATCTTCCAAAGTAGCCCCTCCTAATTCTGAGTTACTTTACTTGTTGGGAAGATTTTGCTTTTATATAAAAACTAAATCTGCCTCTTTGCCACTTTCATCCATCACCCTAGTTTTGTTCTTTGGAAGTCAACAAGAACATCTCTGGAGTAGATATCATAACAGCTAATTTCTAAGGCCATTTAACTTAATTATATGAATCATAAAAAGTCACTTGGCCATGAATGTTTTCTGGAGCTGCCTTTTGGGATAAAAGGTCTTATTGTTGTTTGAGTCCCATGATTATATAAAGATGGGGAACTTCCGTAATGGAAAATGCCTTCATTGATTCTGACATAACTCATCTATAACTTTTGATCTTAGAGATGTATTTGGGACATAAAAAGGGGGAGTGACTTGCCTATAATTACAGTCAGTATACATCAGAGGCAGAACCTAAACTCAGCTTTTCCTGACTCCAAGACAGAGCCCGTGTTCATGATGTCCCACTACCTATCCATCTGAGAGCCATTGACATCCAAATTTGTTGTGTTGTTTTTCAATCATATATGATTATTTTTGACCCCATTTGGGGTTTTCTTGGCAGAGGTACTGGAGTTGTTTGTCCTTTCCTTCTTTGTCTCATTTTACAGATGAGGAAACTGAGGCAAACAGGGTTAAGTGACTTACTCAGAGTCACATAGTTGGCAAGTGTCTGAGGCTGGATTTGAACTCAGGTTTTCCTGATTCCAAGAAGAACACTCTATCCACTGCATCATCTAGCTGACCTGTCTTAATTTGTATCATCTCGAAGTAATTCAGGGAGATTATTTCAAGGTAAGAATAAACAACCACCACAAATATTCCTTGCTGAGTGATGAAGCAGATAAATATAGAGTTAAAACGCGATGATACCAGAGTCTGGGTTTTTAGGGTTTGGAATCCACGGAATTTACTCTGATTAGTTGTTGCTTCTAGCCTTTTCTTTCCCCCACCAGCCTGTGGGAAGTATGTGGATGCAGCCATAATAATAATGCTAATAATTCAGCACATTTATAGACTCACTTCACAAAAGTCTTGGGGCACTTTACATGTCAGCATAATCAAAAGCAGCCTCAGACAAAAACCTTTTCAGCTGTGATTTAAAAAGGGAAACTGATTCAGCTTTTTGATGAGAAGAGGAGGCCTGTAGTCCCCGATGGTGGGGGCTGGCAGCAACAAGAATCACTGCCCACTCCCGATCCCCCATGTCTTCTCTTCTCTAAGTTATATTTAAGACAATCAAAATTGCATGCTCTGACCTGAAAAAAAAATGTAGTGAATCCCGCCCCACATCCCAAAAGTAGGGTAGAGGAAAAAGAATGGCCAATTAGAACCCCAGTCCATCTCATATGTTATGGCTTGTATGATATGTGGCACAGGGAATCTTGTCATTTTCTCAGGAAATGGTATTCTATTTGAGGGCATTAAAAACAGAAGGGTATTTTGACCACCCCCTCCTGAGCCAATATATATCAAATATTCCTTGATTTTACAAGACAGCAAGTGCTATTGAGGTTTCATTATTGTCAACGTTATTATCACCAGGTGAGGTGAAAAAATTGAGACATCTCATCCAAATACCTGGAATTGTCATCTCCACGTGACTGAAAAGATACCATGGAACCTTAGTAGTCTGTCAGTGGATTAATAACACCAGGCAAATTAGAAATAAAAAATTGCCTTTCTGCTTTGGGAAAATCCAATTCTGTTCTATAAGTCATCTAGAGAAAGCTTGTTGCTACACTTCTCTCACACTGCCCCTTTCCTAGGCAATTCTTCATGTGAGCTCCCTCAAAGCTATCTGGAGCCCCAAATGTGTTCTTTTTTATGCATGAGTAATTTTAATTTTTTTTTACAACATTATCCCTTGTATTCATTTTTCCAAAATTTCCCCTCCCTCCCTCTACTCCCTCCCGTAGAGGACAGGCAATAACAAACATGTTCTTTATAAGATATTCCTAAATCTTCAGTAAAAGGAAAATATCCTAATGAAGTCTCACTATTTCCATAATCTGAGAAGAATCATACGGGGTCCTCGGCTATCTTTCTGTCAGCCCTGAGGGTTTTTTCAGGGGTCCCAGAGAGTGAAGTGAGAGAAATTAAAAAAACAAGCACAATGCCCTAGAGCACCATTAATTTTCCCTGAGTTGCTGATGGGCTGTTTGCACCTGCTCTTTCAGCACTGGGATGGGGACAGCCATCACTGGTCTATACTCAATGAAGTCTGACAGGAACCAATGGACTAGGAGAGGAAGGTACTGGGGGCTTGGTTGACAAGCAACCCAGAGAGTCATGTAAATCACACTTTGTTTTGGGACTAATTCACCCAGGACCTAGCAATCTATCTCTCCATTTCCAGATCTGTCAAACCTCTCTAGGAGTTGCTATGGCTTATAGAATTACCTAAATACTTTCCATATTCAAACTTCCCTAGTTACACTCAACTGCAAGTAACCTCCTTCATCTGATCTCAAATGATTCTGAACTCCTCCTCCGAATATATACTATATCCTAGTCTCTAAAATACTGATTTATGTACATATGAGTTCTTTCTCAGTAGATAGCAGGAACTTAACACATGTTTGAAGGAAAGGAAGAGGAGGAGATGTGGGATAGAGGGAAGGAAGTTAGAAAGAGTGGTAAAAGGAGAAGGGAGAAAGAAGGAAGATAATTGAGGAAAAATAAAGACAAGGCAAGACAAGACAAGGAAAAATAAAGACAAAATAAGGGACAGAGAATGGAGTAGAAGTGAGGGGGAAAGAGACGACACTTGAAAACTAGAAATTCTTTCTTATCCTTTCCAGGATTGTTTAATTTTTTTCTTTAAAGTGGCTCCAGACTTCAAACAAAGAAATCAAAGTTATCTATAGTCATATAAAATAATGCTCTAAATCACTGTTAATTAAAGAAGTACAAACAATTCTGAGGTACCACCTCACATCTATTAGGTTGGCTAATATGACCTCCCCCAAAAAGAAAACGATAAATGTTGGAAGAGATATAGGAAAACTGGAACACTAATCTAGTGTTAATGGAGTTGTGAATTAATCCAACCATTCTGGAAAGCAATTTGGAACTATGCACAAAAGACTATAAAAATTTGATTTTACAATACCACTGCTTGGCTTATATCCCAGAGATACCAAAAAAGGGAAAAGGACCTATGTGTACAAAGATATTTATAGCATCTCTTTGGGGTGGCTAAAAATTGGAAATCAAAGGGATGGCCATCAATTGGGAAATGGATACACAAGTTGTGGTAATAATTGTCATGAAATATTATTATTCTGAAGGAGGGACAAGCAGTAGGGCAGCTACATGGCACAGTGGATAGAGCACCAGCCCCGAAGTCAGGAGACCCTGAGTTCAACTCTGGCCTCAGACACTTAACATTTCCTAGCTGTGAGACCCTGGGCAAGTCACTTAACCCCAACTGCTTCAGGAAAAAAAAATTATAAGAAATGACAAACAGAATGATTTGAGAAAAAAGATTTACATGAGCTGATAAAAAGGTGCTTGCTTTATAAATGCTTTTGACTGATGATTAAAAATCCAAATTTCTATGCCTTTCCAAAAGTAGATAATGGTTGCTTAATTATAATGCCCCAAAGGTCTTCATTGATGGTCAATTCTATTCTTTCCTAATCAGCATTTAGGCTTCTTAGTATTTTGAGAGTAGAAGATGCTGACAGAGGACCTAGGACCTCTGCCTTGTTCAATCCCTTTGACTAATATTAGGACTTAGTACAATGTCTGGCACATAGTAGGTGCTTAATTTTCATGCTGAGTGACTCAGCTTTGGATATTCCATAGTTTCGCCTCCTCCTCTTTTTCTTTCTTCCTCCTCCTCCTCCTTCTCCACCTTCCTTCTCCTCCTTCTTCCTTCTCCTTCTCCTTCTTGTTCTTACACTTTTTTCTTCTCACCTTCCTCCTCCTCTTTTTCTTTCTTCTCTTTCTCCTTCTTCTGATCTCTTTTTTTCCCTCCTCCTCCTCCTTTTTCTTTGACAAGGCAATTGGGGTTTAAGTGAGTGGCCCAGGACCACATGGCTAGTAAATGCTAAGTGTCTGAAGCCACATTTGTATTTTTGGCTTAGGGGCTAGTGCTCTATCCACTGTGCCATCTAGCAATCCCTAATAGATGACAATCCTATAATCATTTCCATTCATGGTAATTCATCTCAGCCACCCAAAAAGCAAAACATTAGATTCCCATCTTAAGTCCTATTGAGAAAAGGATTTAATATATTCCAGTGTCTCATGGAATTATGACCTGGATTCAGATCATCTCTCGCCATCTGTGTGATCTTTAACTCTCTGAATAAAGGTACTAAGGTTTCATATTTATGAATTGAAAACATTAGATAGGATGGCAGATAGGAAGTCCCTCTCAGCTTTACATTTGTGATCCCATGATCCAATTAACCCAGAGAACCAGCAATTTAGTTTTAAGAATCTAAAAAAAAATAATTGTAAACAAAAACAAGGAATTTAAAGGTAACCCTGCTATCTACCCTCTTCTCCTGCCTTCCTCTCATTGTCCCCATCGCCCCACTGTATTTCATCCTTTATCTTTGAGGAACAAAGAGAGAGACATGATATGAACAAATAGAAAACTAGGCCAACTGCTGTGTTTGTGTGTATGAACGGGTATTGGCACAAATTGTTATTTTCTAGCCCAAGGGTTTTGTTTTTGTCTGTTCTTAAACATGTCTAACCCTTAAATGAGAAGGGGATACACACTCCCTAATAAAATTGGAGTCAGAAAAGAAGCAAGAGCTTTCAAAGATGGAACTGTCAAAATTAGATAATCAAATTCAATTTGAGTTGTTATTTCATCTAAGCTGTCCATTCTTTCCTCCTGTTCTGGCTAATATAGAAACAAGACAAGGGGAAAAAAAGAAAAAGGAGAGAAAATGTCATTTGGGTTGTGTTTTTTCTATCTCTCTCCTTCTGTCCCTTTTAATCCAGATATGTTTGCCACCAGAAGGGGGAACATGATGGGGTATAAAACTTCCCTAAATCCTAGGATAGGCACTGATATTTTAATTCCTGTCCCTTTACAAGAAACTTGGAGACTTCCCTTCACTGCTTTCCTGAGACTCTGGGATAGAGAAATATTTTTCTTATCTTTATTGAAACTAACTTCATCATTCTACCTTATCCTGAAGCAAAAATTCTCCCAATAGAACTAACGTCTATTTCATTTTTTGATTCCGGAAATGTAGTATTTTAAAAGATAGATCTTTGCAGATATAAGTTGTGGGGTCCAATCTGTCAGGAAAAACTATTGATGAAGATAAAAGATCTCCAGTACCATGAGATTTTCAGGATATGTACAAACAGCATATGCCCATGCATTTCTTTGAAGAACACAGGTGGTATCTTTATCAGATGCACTAATATCATATTTGCATTTATAAATTGGGAGATAATTTTGAATGGCAAAATTTGGAACACAAATTTTGTTTTGTGTCTCGAGACATAAATCTAACATTAATAAGTTCAGATCTATGTGTTCAATGTTTAAAAGAAAAAAAGCTGAAACAGATAGTTTCAAGATTTGGAAATATATTCCTTATGGGAAGTGATGGGCTAGAAGAATTTGGAATTAAGGTATTATATATTTCTCTTTCATTCCTAACAGTTTAAACCATTTTAAGTAGTAGAGCCCAAATAATAACCTTGACTTTTAAGAATTTAGGGAGAAAAGGGGAATCTTTGTCCCAAAGCCTTCAAATTGAGGAAGCATTTTTAAGAATTAAAGTAAGAAATTAATAAGGCTGTGCTAATGGGCAATGGATTGAATTGCTGGGTCTGGGTCAGGAAGAACTGAGTTCAAATTCAGCCCCAGAGTCTTACTAGTTATATGACCCTGGGCATGTCATTTAATCTGTTTACCTCAGTTTCCTCATCTGTAAAATAGGACCTATTTTCAGGGTTGGTAAGTAGGCCAGGTGAGTGAACAATTATTAATATAACTTATTATTTGATTTACTTTATGCTTTTTTCTTTTTTTACTAATAGGGCCATTGTTGTTATACATCAGGCCTCAAGCATCTGCCTGATAAATGAAGTAGACTTTAGATAGGTTCCATTCACCAAACATAAGATATATACTAGGTGTGTGTGTGTGTGTGTGTGTGTGTGTGTGTGTGTGTGTGTGTGTGCTGTCCAGATTAACTCCTCATTAGAATGTGGTTTCCTTTTATACCCTCAGCACTTAGCACTGTACTTCGGCATAGAACATGGACTTAGTAAATATTTGCTGCTTGATTGTTCAGTCTATTGATCCTTATTTGGAAGTCCATAAATTCTGTAACTCTCAATTATTTCCACATCAAGTCCGAAGTCCTCTGGTTGGCATTTAAAGCCATTCACAAACCTGACACTATCCTTTTTCAAGTTTATTATTTGTTGCTCTCCTTCAGCCATTCTTTGGGTCAGGCAAAATGGCCTCTTGCTGTTCCTCACATACAACACTGCATTTGTTGTGTCCATATCTCTGTGCAAGCTCTGCTCCATGCCCAGAATGCTCTCTTTCCTTCCTTCTGCTAGAAACTGCCTGCAATTTGGATCGGCTCATGGACTTGGTCATTTGTATCCAGAACTTCTATGCAAAGTGGAAAATTCTGGTATCCTGTTGAATCTTATGCCATGTGAATTCATGGCAGATGGCTGTCTGGCTGGAATTGGAAGATACCATTTGATGATTTAATTGACCTCCAGCCTTAAAAATCGATTTCATACCAGTCCTTCCATTCTTCAGATGAGAATATTTGTAAAGCACTTAGCAAAATGCCTGGCACATAATCCGAGCTTAACATATGCTCCTTCCCTTCCTTCTCTTCTTCCCCTTTTGCTTTGGATTTTCTTTTGTTGCTGATCCCAGTACTTAGTAGAGTGTCTGACACATATTAGGTGCTTAATAAATGTTGATTGATTGATTTGACAAATTGACGTTTGGCTTGGAATATGTCACATGTTATCTTTGTTTATCAATCAATTGTGGAACTAGCCTTAGAGAAAATTTAAAAATAGCTTTGGAGAAACTTTGTAAGAGTTTAATGGGTTCCTTGGTATGCTCTAAATTAAGGAGCCCCTAAGGTTCCGTGCAACTCTATATTCAAATTTTTAATTATTTGAAAATATTTGAAAATGAAAAATTTTGAAAATTTGACTTTGGGTTTCCACCTCTTTAAAACACAAAAAGGCGAGTTGGATTAACTGAACTTCTAAGATCTCTTCTAGCTCGAAATCTATATCTGAATATATGTCTATATGGTCTAAAAATATTGCTAATATTGCCTTCAGGACAACTTATTATATGAGCAGGATGGTCATTGGGATCGTTACTGTTCTGTATTTTCCTTTGGATATATCTGATACTGGATGAGACATTTCTGTCATCAAAATGGCAGACATTTTGACATTTTAGACCCCTTCCATGAATGCTGCTTGCCAGAATATCCTGATCAGCACATCTGAATGCCAGATGTCATATGTCAAATCAGCCCAAGGAGCACCAATTGAATCAACTGGAAAGGTTGGAAAAACCAGTTCTGGGTAGGAGATTTTTCCTGATTTGTTCCATTGCCCCCTCCTCCATCAAAGGAATTGTCTTCCCTCAGATGATTCCATATCTGCCTTTTTGCCCCATTTATCTCTTGCTAAATTATCTCTAGAGACATTATAGGAACATGCATTAATAGAACACTGGACTTGAAGATGAGGATGATTTTAAGGGCCCTTTAAATGGGCGGTGCCACAGTGCCACAGGAGATTTGAGTGGCCCAGAAGTAATCTCTATGGATATAGGACTTCCCTGTGGTGGGATCCTGTCCATATTGAGATAGCTTTGTAATGGGTGACGTCTCTCTCGCTGGTTGGCTGTGTGTGTGACCTTACAGGCTCTTTATAAGCCCACTGCAGACAGCAATCACTCTCTTTAACCTGGCTCCCTAGCCTGGGGTAGCCAAGCCAAGCCAAGCAGATGGATAACCAAGAGGTAAGGAACTTGGTAGTGAACACGTGGGTCTTCAGACCAGGTGTTCACTAGGGAGCTGACAAGTCAGGGCATTATGTGAGTAGGTATAATAAAGGCTTTTAAGATTACATGTGGCTGTTCTTGAGCGTGTTACTGGTTATTAAACTATAGATTCAAGAGATCGTGGCCAGAGACCTTTGAAGGCCTCAGAGGAGGCAAGCCGGGTAGAGATGACACTGCAAAGGTCAGTGGTCAAAGGTACTCTGTTGGGCCTAGGGCAGACTAGTAATTGTAACTGCCAGGAGAGCATTTTACAGATTTTAATAATAATAATCAATAGTATTTATATATCAATTTAAGTTTTGCAAAGCAATCCATTTGTAATAATAACAATAAATGTAGCACTTTAAGGTTTGCAAAGCAATTTACATGTATTATATCATTTAATCCTCACCATGTGAGCACCTACAAGACAGGTGCTATGATTATCCCCATTCTACAGATGAAAAAATTGAGGCACAGAGAGATTAAATGAGCTGTTAAATGATCATATACCTAATTAGTATCTGAGAAAGGACTTGAAGCCGAAGGAAGATGAGAAAGGATATGACTGTAATACTAGGCTCTATCCACTGAGCCACCTCACTTCCCCATTTTAAGGAGCACTATCTATATGTCAGTACTACTGTCTATAATGGATTTCATTATAAACATATGTCTCAGATGCAAAATCATAGGATTAAATAAGAGAAGTCAATGCAATTTTCTAGCCCAAGGATTTCCTCTTTTTTGTCCTCTAGCAGAGTCTAGGTAGCTTGGATTAAGTTCATTGCAACATGCTTCATGAAATGATGGTATAAGAGGGGGTAGAATGAGTTAGTCTGATCTTTTCCTAGCTTTTTAAATCAATGACAATCCCTCTTCTAGGTTCAGGGCATGGCAATATATGAAGCATTAAAATTGTGTAACTTTTTATAGAAATGTCACCCTAATAAATCAAGTTTTTCTCCAGAAGACTAGCTCCAAGTTTAACCACAAAATAACTTTCTTCCTTTATATTTCAGACCCACCCACCTTTCTTTCAAAATATAGTGAATATTACAAGTAGTGGACTTTTTAGCATAGCACTTTGGATTATTTATTGTTGTTGAGTCATTTTTCAGTCACTCTTTGTGACCCCATTTGGGATTTTCTTGGCCGAGACATTTGGAGTGTTTGCCATTTCCTTCTCTAGTCGAGACATTTGGAGTGGTTTGCCATTTCCTTCTGCAGTTCATTTTACAGATGAGGAATAGGAGATAAACAGGGTTAAGTGCCTTGCCAGGGTCCACTCCTCCAGGAGTTGGAGGAAGAAGAACATAAATAGCTCTTCTATTGTTAAGAAGAAAAAAGCTAGCACACATTTGAAGCCAGATTTGAACATACAAAGATGAGCCTTTCTGATTCCAAATCCAATGCTCTATCCACTATGCCATCCAGCTACCTCATATATATATATGTGTATATATATATATATAGTAAGCAATAAATAAAGAATTTTTCTGAAGTTTTTTTTCAGCAGTTTGGGAAAATCACCTTGAAGAATAGTTATGAATGAATTTTCCCTCTTTCTAAGACAGTCACTAAAGGGAAAAGCTGATAAGCTCCCACTTAGCAGCAAGAAACTGGGAAGAGATCTTAGTCAATAGCTAATAATAATAACATGGCATTTCCACATTGCTTAAAATTTTTCAAAGCACTTTACAAAAAATTGAATCGCCAACAATCCTGGAAGGTAGGTGTTCTTATTATCCACTACATTTTATAGATGAGGAAACTGAGACAGAGTGGTTAAGTAATTTGCCTAGGAACACAGAATTAGTAAGTATTTGAGCGCAGATTTGCTTTCAGGTCATCCGGACTCCAAGTCCACGGTTCTATTCATTGGACCACCTAGTTGCTTCAGAAAATGGATACCTCCACCAGAACCATCACTGTTACTATTACTACTAATAGTAATAGTACTACTAGTATTACTACTCTGCTACTAATATTATTCTACTAATAATACTACCATTACTACTGTTACTATTATTTATGATGATAATAATGATATCCTAGGTTTTATAATTCCTGCACATAGAGGGTGTGTGTGTGTGTGTGTGTGTGTGTGTGTGTGTGTGTGTGTGTGTGTTGTTTGTGTGTGTGTGTGCGCGCGATATCCGAGAAACCTTTTTGATGAATGATAGAAGAGCCTGTGTTCTCTGTGTTCTCCTTGCTCTCACTTCCCACAAGAGATGTCTGCCTTGTTTGTTTAGGTAATAAAAATTTTCTGCTTTCTGTGGCACTAACATAAATCCAAAACATAAAATCTGAAATCTCTTGCACAAAGACCTGTCTATTAGCAGTTACTAAAAGCAGATGAGATTCTTTGCTAAGCTTCCATTCCACACCATTAAATACATACTATGTACATATTGGTCCAATGAATTTTCCGAACAATTATCTGCTTTATTTATTATATTATTTTAGTCAGGAACAAAGTCATTGTATTGGAATAAAAGATATGGATGGAGAGACAGACATGCTCTTTTTTAATATGCTAGTTTGCTATATATACTCCCCTGGGATCTCATTGATCCTGAATTCCTAAGATTGATACAGTGTGATTCATGTCCTACTCCATGACAAGTTTCCAAATTAATCAGTGACATAAAGTTCTTCCTTCTCTTTCTGGTCCTAAACAGATTAAGAGGCTTATCTTCTTCTATTTCTCCACACTATACTTGAGGAATAGAATGTCCATTCACAGCTTAAAGTCTACTAAGTGTGAACTCCAACATCATGAACACTAAGGGAGATTTTGGAAACAAGAATTGTTATTTCATAACCTATGTTAGGAAGCAAGACCCTTTCTGGTTCAGAGCATGGCACAGTGACTGTAACTTAATAAATATTTATTGACTGATTTTAACTTATATAATGAAAGATCAAAGCCCCATCTTTGGTTGCCTTAAACTTTGTGGGATAGCTAGGTAATGCAAAGGATAGAGTGCAGGCCCTAGAGTCCAGCCTCAGAAATTTACAAACTATGGGACCCTAAAAAAGTCATTTCACCCTGTTTGCCTCAGTTTCCTCATCTGCAAAATGAGCTGGAGAAGGAAATGGTAAACCACTCCAGGACCTTAGCCAAGAGACCCCAAATGGAGTTAGAAAAAGTGGGACACAACTGAAGTGATGAGCAACAAAAACTTTGTGCACCTACTTCTAAATTGTTATACCAGTGAGATCATCAGTTGAGATAAAGTCAGGGACTTTCCCACAAGTCTTAAAGAACACAACTCACTTAGAAGGTCTCTAGGGCCCATCAGAATCTATATATTTCTCTGCCTGGTACTAGCCAATTGTATCAAAAATTTTATCACCAATTTATTTGATTTCAGACACATGTATTGTGCATAATCCCCTTTTCTTTTTCTAGTGTGGCCAAAAACTTACTGAAAAAAAGATACCCATTTAGAGAGCATTTGCCGCTAAGTGGTGAAAACCAATTAAACCCTTTGACCCTCAATTCACATGCCAAATGGCTTCATAAAAAATTAATGTTATCTCCACCGGGCCCTCAGTGAAGCATGGCAATCCTCCTAGTTTTCCTTAATTGACTCCCATTCCCCTTCCCTTAGCAGCTGATTGAAACCTTCCTCCCAAAGTCCTTCATAAGAGCCGATTGTACCAGACACTTACTGACATCAGAGCCGAAACACAGAATATTTTCACTTGGCACAACCAACTTTTCCATTGTTATTACCCATGACTCATTTCTTTCTATGGTAGATCAATACTGGCCTCTTTGCTGTTCCTACCACACTACATTCCATTTATGGTTACCATGTCTTTGCACTGGTTGTCCCTTTTGCCAGGAAGACACAGGCTCCTCACTTCTACTTCTTAGAATCACGTGTTTCTTCCAAAACTCAAGTCAAGCAATACCTTCTAACATTCTCTAATTTCCCCTGATACTAATATTCTTCCCCCTAAAATGACCTCTCATTTACATTTTATATATTTATATTTTTATATATTTATATTTATATTTATATATTATATATTTACATATTTATATTTACTTATATATACTTGCTGTCCCTCCAGTAGCATACAAATTCCTTGAGGATGGGAGGAAGGGAGAGGGAAAGGAATAATCATTTATTTATGTAGCTCCTACTATGTGCCAGGCACTCTGCTAAATCCTTTTCAAACATCTCATTTGAATATCACAACAACCCTGTGAGCTTAAAAGCTATTATTATTCCCAAGTTACAGTAAAGGAAAATGAGTGAAATATGGATTAAATAACTTTCCCAGGTTCCCATAGCTGATAGTTATGACTGGATTTGAATTCAGGTTTTCCTGCTTTGGGGCCCAGTGTTCTATCCAATGCATCACCTAAATGCTTAAGGAGTATTTCATGTTTGTCTTTATAAATATGTTTAATAAATGCTTATTAATTGAATGTTTGATAAACACATTCATTTAGCAACATGGGATAGTGAAGGGCTGCACTTTCCATTCGGAAAAACTGATACCAGAGAGTGATATCCTCTGATCCTTCTCTCTGCGGCCCATGCTTAAACAAGAATTTATGTCAAAACCAAAATTCTAGGTTCTTTAAAGTGTTATTACATTTCTACTCAATTAAAGTTAATGGAAGTCGGACTGAGTTAAAAGATTGATCAACTATAGCAACGTGTGATTGTGTTTCATTATTAAGAGTAGGGTGGGAAATGGGAGGCAGTGGAGAGACAGACAAAAAAAATGAGAAGACAAAGACAGAAAGAGGGGAAAGATATAGGGACAGTGAGAGAGAAAATTAGAAGAAATATACTCTAAAAATGATTGGTGTTTTGCTTACTGGTCGTTCTGAAAATGAAGCAGAGTCTTATTTTATAAATTCTTGAATGAGGATAAAATCTTAATCCCGATATAGTTAAAGGTGAACTTAGTAGTAATGTCTGTCAAAGGGGAACTTGAACAAGCTACCATAGGAGGCTACATAACTTTTCTCTTTGTTCAATTCTGTGAATGCTCAAGTATATGCCTTTCTCAAGGGTGGAGTCTAGAGTTATGAGGAGTAGCTTCCCTCAATGGGAAGAAAAGGGAATTGACTAAAAAAAGTATGATTGATGACCATGTTCTAAAGGTCATTTTGTCTACAAGCATTTATTAAGTGCCTATTAGGGCCAAGCACTATACTAAGCACTAGCGATGCAAAGAAGGTAAAAAAAAAAAAGTTCTTGACCTCAAGAAATTTATAGTCTAATGGGGGAGACAATAAGCAAATAACTATGCATGAACAAGATATAGATGAGACAAACGGGGGATAATCAACAAAGAGAAGCTATGAGCCTTATAGGAGATAGAGGAAAAAAAATCTTATTGTAGAGGATGGGATTTTAGCTGGAATGTGAAAAAAGCCAAAGTCAGCAAGAGATGGAGATGAGGAAAGAGAGAGTTCTAGGCATGGGGGACAACCAGTGAAAATGCCTGAATTTGAGAAATATGTAAGGAAGAATATAAAAGTCAGTGTCACTGGATTTAAGAGTTATAATGAGGTAGAAAACTGATAACGTAGAAAGAAGAGCTTTGAATATCAAAGGATTATATATTTGATCCATTTATAGGTTATATATTTTTATTTACTTATAAGTGTATGTATGTATCTACCTTGCTAATCTATAAGTTTCTTGAGGATAGAAGGGAAGGGATAAGCATTTATATGGTTCCTACTATCTGCCAGGCACTGTGCTAAGTAATTTATAAATATTATCTCATTTGATCCTCACAAAACAATCTTGGGAAGCATGTTTTGTTATTACCTTCATATTACAGTTAAGGAAACTGGGGCAAACAGTATTTAGGTGATTTATCAGGGTCACACAGCTAGTAAATGTCTGAGGCTAGATCTGAACTCAGGCATTCCTAAGTCTAGACTCAATGCTTTATCTACTGTACCACTTAGCTGTCTACATGCTATTTCATTTTTTGTCTCTGTGATCCCAGCATCCAAGAGATAATAGATAACCATTGGAATTTACTGAATAGGAGGGTAACATGATCAGATTTGTTCTTTAGGAAAATAATTTTCATGGTTGAATGGAGAATGGATTAGAGCAGGAAGAAGGCAGGCAGACCCACCAGCATCCATTGCAGTAATCCAAATGTAAAATGATGAGAATCTACATCAGGGTAGGTATGAAGAAGAGAAGGCAAGTTCAAGAATGTTATAAAGATAAAATTGACAAGAGATACTACAAAGATGAAATGGACAAAGAAGCAGAAAATGTAAGGATGCAATCTTAGTTGTAAAGAAATACTGTACAGTGATTGGGGTTGAGGCCATGATTACCAACAATGCTGTGGATTTACTTTTCAGAATACCTAGGGCTTCCCAAAGAACTCTTTGTTTATTGACAAGAGAAACTGCAAAGGTGAAATTAACCAGAGATATGCAAAGATAAAATCAACCAGAGATGCTGCAAAGGTGGAATTAACCAGAGATGCGGCAAAGGTGAAATCAAGCAGAGATAGGCAAAGATGAAATCAACAAAAGATGCTGCCAATGTGAATCAACCAGAGATGCTGCAAATGTGAAATCAACAAGAGATGCTGCTAAGGTGAAATCAACAAACATTTGCAACATCTTGGATATGGAATTGTGAGAGAATAAAAAGCAAAACTGAGGAGTCCAGCATCAGAGAGGGAGCAAAAAATCCTAATCCTGCTTGGTTAGCAGCCCAGCAAAATCTTTTCCCCTTTTATAAATATCCTCTGAGATACAACTCCATCTATCTTTGAGCTTTACAAGCAATTTACATATATCCCCTCATTGGATTCTTGCTCAATAACTCTAGGAGGTAGACAAGATGTTTATTTTTGATTTTGGTATGGAGAAGTGATCTCATATGAATTTGGACTTCCTGGTATGCAAATTTTCTCCCCCAATACAGATCAGTAACTCATCTGTAACTGATAATCTTAAAGAACCAGCTAGGGTTCTGAAAGTTTGTAACTTGTCCATGGTCACAGAGTAAACACACATTGAGTGCTCGAATTCAGGTCTTTTTCCTGAATCCAAGGCTAGACCTTTATTCAGAATGCCATGTTTCTTCTCAGGAGAGGCATGATTATATCTACTTTCCAGATCATAAAATTGAGGCTTAGAGGGGAAAAACAAGATGTAAGGTACCTTCTGATTCTAAATTTCTATGATTCTATTCTGGCTTAGCTCATTCCCAGTCATCAAATTCCCCTAAGAATAGCCAGGTATTTCTTTAATTTTTAGTTATTCTAAACATACTTGGTGTCAATGCTTAGTATGTATCAGGTTCTCATTAAATGTTCAGTAAATCATCTCTTACTGTCACAATAGTGTGTAAGATGTTCTATGACATCTAATCCCTAACCACCATACTCCACTCTACAACTGAGAAACCATTTGGCAGGACAGAAGCATTGCAGCATCCTAGAATTAAATACAGTTTAATAAACTATTCAAATGCTGTCTAGATTTTTCATTTAATTCACTAAGTTTGTTTTTGCTTACCTCATATTCCTTCCCTTTATTTATTTATTTATTCAATTACTTATATGTTTGTTTATTTGTTTACTTGTTTGAATCTCTCCTCAGGGGAAAGATTATCCTCTATTCTACCTTTATACCCTCAACACCAAGCAAGGTTTTCCTACAGAAAGAACTTACTAAGTATTCATTGAGCTGAATTGTAGAGAGGAAACTTAAAAAAAATTAATTTAGGGGATTATGTGGGAATTTCCCCTTAAGAAGTATCCTCTACTTTCATATTTTTTCATCGTTTTATTTTTAAATTAACTTTTGTTTTCTCAATCCCCCCCCCCATTTAAAAGAATAATAAAAATAAAGACAAATTACACAAACAAAACCAAATCCTTGTGTTGTCCATGTCAGGCAGGCAGACACTTATTAAGTACTTACCATTTGCTAGGTTTTGTAACCTCAGTTACAAAGAAAGGTAAATGAAAGCCCTATCCACAGGGAACCCATAGTCTAAAGTAAGAGACAATATGCAAACTACTATGAAGTAAATAAAACATAGATGAGATAGACTGGAAATAATCAATAAAAGAGATGCAATTGAATTAAGAGGATTAGAAAAGACTTCCTAAAGCAATAACAACAACAACAACAACAACAACAACAACAACAACAACAACAACAACAACAACAAAAAGTCACAAGAGGATAGGGTTTAAGGATGAGGAGGGAAAGAGTTACAGGTTGAGGGACTGCCAGTGGAAATGTCTGAAGTTGGCTTACATGTCCCCAAATGCATCATTCTGCATCTTGAACCCATTGTCTCTCTTTGAGAAGTAGGTAATAAGATCCCCATCAGTCTTTTAGAATAACAGTTGGTCATTACAACCAGATCATTGACTGCTGTATAGCACCATCACAGGAGAATTTCATTGGGTCACTGAGACAGGGTTATGCAGCCAGTTTGTGTCAGAGATGAGACCCGAACCAAAGTTCTCCTGATCCTGACTGGCACCCTCTACATTACCTCTTGGCAAAGAGAAATGTATCTCAGGTAAGCTATTAAGTGACTTTTCATTAGTGAAAGCTTCTTTCTCATGAGCCTTCCATGCTGCGATACTTAGCAACTAATCTTAGAATTACTTGGTAACTTCGATTCTAATTACAAAGTAATTGGCAAGAACATACCATTGTAAATTCCTATGGTTATATGCTAGATAATTATCTGGTTTTTATGTTCTCAGTAAAATAACTCAATGTCCAAAAAATGTTCCAGTTGGGCTGGCCAATGGCCAGCCATATCCCTTAGCCAACCAATATCTAAGAGATGGCGATTAATCAAATCATTCAAATATTTGGTTTCCTATGGAACATGCAGATAAGAAGATGGGATGGCCAACATCTGTCTATTACCGAAGGGTGTAACAGCAAGGCAGGGGGGAAAAAGCCCCACCAGAAGATAAATATAAACCTACACAATGGCACAGCATAAAGACTGTTGCCTTTGGCCCTTGTCCACCACTGGGTATTTGGATGCTTATAGAAAATACCAAACACTTAAAACTCCAATTACATTTCTCAAAGCCAGAGCATCTTTCACAGTGTTAGGAAAAGGACAAGTTATTTGTGAAATCTGTAGGCAGTTGTTTATTTTTTCCTTCTGAGGAGTTTCAGAATACTACATATAATAGACAAGAACCATCAATCCAGTTGCCTCATTTAATAAGCCACACAGTTTAATTTTTGCTTCATAATGATCACTCTCTCCCAGGAGGGTTGCTAAGGGAAAGACATCCTGGTGGGGCAAGACAAAGATGATACGCATAATTGCAATTCACAGTTTGTATAAACAACAATTTAAAAAATGATTGGGATGAGGAAGAAAGAGGAAGAAGAAAGAGAGAAAATTACGAGAACATGGCAGCCAGCAACAAAGGTGGCTTGGATGTCACTAAAGAACCTTTCCCTTTATATCCCTTTTTCCTTGAAGATAGGAACTATTTTTGTCCTTTTTTTCAGTCTCTCCTGTTTAACATAGAGCCTGGCATGTAATAAGTGCTTAGAAAATGTTTGCCATTTAATTCATCAGTTAGCTGAGGGAAATCATTTATGCCCGAGACAATCCCCAAACTTTCAGTCAGTCAGATTAATAAGTATTTCAGTATTTTCTATAGGCTATGTACTAGGGTAGGTGCTGGGGATAGAAATAGTAAGAACAAACAGTTCCTGGACTTTACAGAGCTTACATTCTAAAGAAGAAGAAAAAATGTAATGAAATTCTCTGTCTCTCTGTCTCTGTCTTTCTGTCTCTATTTGTGTTTGTGTGTGTTTCTCCGTCTTTTTATACCTGTTACTCTCTGAATCTATCTCTGTCTCTGTCTGTCTCTCTATCTCTCTGTCTCGGTCTTTTTGTGTTTGTGTGTGTTTCTCTCTCTTTTTATACCTGTTACTCTCTGAATCTAGCTCTGTCTCTGTCTCTGTCTGTCTGTCTCTCTTTCTGTCTATCTCTCCATCTCTCTCTCTTTCTGGCCCACTTCTATCCAGATCACCAGTCCAGTACCTAGTCATCATTACAAGAGATGAGACCTAGCATTAGCCTCTGCCAACATGCTGATCTCAATGCCAGTTACTGAAGACCCAGCCAGTCAGCTCAGTTCTCACCACCAAAGTCCTTGGTACTATCAAACAGCTCAACATCCAAAAAGGATATGATTTTATCAATGAAAATTACATTAAAGTAGAGACAACACATCTGCTTTGCTGCTGCATCCTAAGGATCATGGGACTTTCGTGTCTGACCTACAGTTTCCATAAATGTTCGCTGCGCACATTAGGATAGGAATGGATTTGAATTCAGGGCATCCTGACTTCAGATCCAGTGCTTTATCCACTGCACCACAAAGCCGACTTTAATAATAACAGTAACATTATCAACCATAATTATGTAATGTCACTGGGAAAAAGGAGATTCTGAGGGGGTGCCATGAAATTTGGCCCAAACCAAAGGTATAATTGCTGCTATGAGGGGCCAGCATGGAGAATGTAAATGAACACAGCCAGTTTCCAAATAGCTAAAGTGAAGCCAATTTAAAAATCAGTAAAGTGGTGCTATGACATTCAGAAAATTCTACTTTCATTGCACTAATCTTCACACTATTAACAAGTCTTTCAGCTTGGTTTTAGTAAGGTTAGGTTAATAATTATAATCCTTACATATACCTCTTTTGACCCTCAATTTCCTCCTCTATAAAATGGGGATAATAGGAACACTTACTTTCCAGGTTTATCATGAGATTCAATTGACTTTTGTAAAATGCTTTGGAAACTTTAAAGGGTCATCAATTTTTCTTCCTCTTCCTCTTTTTCCTTCTCTTTTTCCTCCTTTTCCTCTTTTCCCCTCTCCCCTTTCCCTTCCTTTTTCTCCTCCTCTCCCCCTTCCCCCATCTTCCACTTTTCCCCCTTCCTCCTCCTCCTTGTTCTTGTTCTTTTCTTCTATTATTATTATGAACTAGAGGCTCAAGAAAATCCTGAAGGACATGTGGAATCATAAAAACCAAATGATACTCTGTAAAATCAATACAGTACATTAGAAAGAACACTAGACTTGAATCCAGAGATCTTGGATTCAAATCTGGTATCTACCACTTACTATAAATGTGATGGAGAAGTCACTTGGCTTTAATATGTGTATATTCCTTCACTGTAAAATGAAGGGAATTGGATTAGATGGCCTCAGAAATCCTTTCTGGTTTGAAATCTATCATCTTGTGAATTATAGAAGTATATAATTTAAATTATACATTATATATTATATAAATCAGATTATGTAAGTGTAAATTATAGAACTATATAATTTTAGGTTATATATTTTAAATTATATCATAAATTATAGAGCTATATAATTTAAAAATATCACAAATTACATAAATTAAATTATATAAATGATGAATTATATAATTTCAAATTATATTATAAATGATATGAATTAAATTGTAGAATTATAAATTATAGAACTATATAATTTAAAATTATACATAAATTAAATTATATAATTTTAAATTATAGCTATAGAATTTTAAATGATATATTATAAATTAAATCATATAAGTTTAAATTATAGAAATATAGAATTGTAGATCTCAAAGGAACCCTAGAAATCACCTAGTTCCACTCTAGCATTTTAAGATGAAGCAAATGTGGCCTTAAGAGAGAAAAAAACTTACTTAAAAAAGGGGAATTACAGTCTAGGTTTACTGGAGGCATGTTAGTCGTGTTTCACACACCATCCCTGTGACTTCCCAAACCAAAAGAGTCTTCCCTGGTCACCCTTTCCATATGTGTATAGCTATTAGAATATATACTTTTTTAGGATAAAGACGGTCTCATTTGTATATGTATCCACTACCTTGTATGTGAAAGTGAACTGACTTAAAGGTACTCTCTCTGCTTATATTTTATGAAGAAATTTTCTTGTTATTCAGTCATTTTATTTTGTATTCAATTCTCTGTGACCCCATTGGGGTTTTCTTGATAAAAATTCAGTAGAAGAGGTTTGCCATTTTCTTCTCCAGCTCATTTTCCAGATGAAAAGACTGAGGCAAACAGGATTAAATGACTTGGCCAGGATCACACAACTAGGAAGGATCTGAAGTGGGGGCAGCTAGGTGGCGCAGTAGATAGAGCACCAGCCCTGAAGTCAGGAGGACCTGAGTTCAAATCCAGACGCTTAACACTCCCTAAGTGTGTGGCCCTGGGCAAATACTTACCAAAATAACAACAACAACAACAACAACAACAACAACAAGAAATGTCTGGGGCTATATTTCAATTCACAAAGATAAGTCTTCATGATTCCAGTGCCACCTAACTACCTTACCAAGAGATAGTACTTTATATATTCCTAAAAGCAGCATTGTGTTGCATAAAGAAGTTGCATTGAGTAATGGTGTTCAGGACTCGCCTCATTAGAATGGAAGCTCTTTGAAAAAAAAGGATAATTTCATTTTTGCATTCGTATTTCTAGCGCTCAGTACATTGTAAACACTTCATAATAGACACTAAATTTAATCATTTAATCTGACCCTCTCATTTTAAAAATGGGAAGCTGAGGCCCAGAGGTGATTTTACTCCAGATCATTACAAGCTGAAGGAAACAGACTGAGAATTTGACTGGAGGTCCTCTGATTGCCAATCCAGTGCCAGTTACATGATATCACTGCTGGAACAAATCTCAGAGGCCATCAGGCTCACCTCCCTCATTTTTACAGAGAAGGAAAATGAGGCAGAGAGATTAAATTACCAAGCTCTGAGTTGTAGCAAATCAGAATTAGAAACCAGATCCTCTGTTTTTTGGTCCTTTCCACTGCACCAACCCACTATAGGGCATCGGTACTCAATATACCTGGCTGTCCCGGTACTCACATGGAATATACATGGAACATCTATTCACTAAGAGACTGGCTTGTCCAGAGCAACCTGGACCATGTCAGGTGGCTTGGTAGTGGATGGAAGGATGCAAGAGTAAAGATCTACTCAGGCTTAGGGAGGCTATGTCCGAACTGGCGCAAGGCACTGACCTGGTGATGATTGCCAAGTGGGGCGGGCTCATGCAAGCCCCCATGAAGAGTACCACGTTCTCATGCCGCGTCTGCCGATAGGCCATGACCTCCCGTTTGAAGGCCTTGAGCTGGTCCTCATTGTCCCTCTCGATATCAATAAGCCTTATGGCCACTTCCCCATGCCAGCGGCCGTGGTACACCTGCCCAAACCGGCCCTTGCCGATGAGCTCGCCCATCTCCAGCTGTTCAAAGGGGATGTCCCACTCTTGGAGAAAGATGCTGGTCTGACTGGCCTTGCGGGGGAAATTGCGGGCAGAGAGAAGCGAGAGGTTCATCTCCTCAAAGTCATCCTCTGATTCCTCAGCTTCATTGTTCCCCTCCTCATTCTGTGGCAGGTAGGAAAGAGAAATGAGAACAATTGTGGAGGGGCGGGGTGTCCTGTGACTAGAGCATCCAACTGGGAGTCAGAAAGAACTGTTGCTTTGGCACTCCCTAAGCTTTCTAACCCAAACCCAGTTTCCTCATCTCAAGTTTCAAATGCTTCTAAACATTCTTCTTGCTAGAAATCACAAGTCAATCATTTTTGCTTAGATCAACGCCTACTGTCAACGTATTCCCGAATCTTGGAGCTGGAAGGGACCTCAGAGGTGGAAGTTAAAATCTCAGCAACAATGCTAAATACTTGGGCAGCAAGGTGGTGCAGTGGATAGAGCACCAGCCCTGAAGTCAGGAGGACCTGAGTTCAAATCTGATCTCAGATACTTCCTAGCTGTGCGACCCTGGGCAAGTCACTTACCCGCAACTGCCTGAATTAAAAAATAATAATACTTAATGATAGACAAAATAAAATATTTAGGCACTAAAGAAATGCTAAATACTCATTCATCTGTCCTTTGATTGAAGATTTTTAGAGGGGGATGATACTCCCTTCCAAGGCAGCCCATTCTACATAAGGACAGTATGAGGACAGTGGAAAGAACAATAGTTGTGAACCTGCCTTCAAATCATGCCCTTGATGCTTGCTTCCTGTATGACCCTTCAGAGTCATTTGGTTCCAGTGGCCAGATATGGATCAGGACAGCTGGCACTCCCTCACTTCAATCCAATTCACTTGCATGCCATGGAATTACCCCCCACCCCATGCCATGGTCCTTTTTGAGAACAAAGAACAAACAAATCTGTATAACTTAGAGCCTCACTTTCCTCATTGGCAATAGAAAAGGGTTAGATCAAATAATCTATGGGATCCCTTCCAGGGCTAGATATGTGGTCCTAAGCACTTAATTGTTAGTAAGCATTCCCTTCTATCATGAGCAAATAGCCACCATGTTGCTAATTTTCCCCATTGGGGCCAAGCAGGACAGGGTTAATTCCCCCTTCTACATGAGAGTCCTTCAGAAACTTTAAAGTAACTATCATCTCTGCTCTAAGCCTCCACTTTGCAAACATTGAAGTGTTATGTAAATGTTAGCTATCATTGTTTATTAATTAATCAAGTGTTATTAATTTATTAATCAATTATTTGTCAGTGTTTATTAATTAGTAAGAACTTGGTGCTTGAATCACAGAATATAATTCCCAGGTCTGATCTTGAGCCTTCTGGTCACTTGGTAAGAATCACAAAAGTTGCAGATTCTCAGAGTTTCCAGGGACCTCAATCTGGTCCCATTCCTACTTGAACACATATTCCCAATGAGTAATTCTTCCACTTTCTTCTACACCTCCAGTAACAAGAAAGTCACCATCATTCGTTAGCTTGTATTCCTTACAAAGATCTCAAATACTTGCACGATTTTCCCCATCTTATAGCAAACCTTCCTTTCTGCCACACTTCGTAAGGCATATTTCCCTTAGAATGAAAACTCTCTGAAGAAAGGGTTGTTGGGGTTTTTCCTACTCTTGGTATCCCAAGCACCTAACACAGTAAATGGAACATAGCAGGTGCTTAGTAAATGCTTGATGGATTAAATTGAATTGGTCTGTTCCCCAGAGTCTAGGTCTTCTAGAGAATACCAAATTGACTCGTTGGGATATTGAAAGAAGGGATCCCTATTCAGTTATGGGTTGGAATCACCGGTCTCTGAGATTCCTTTCAGCTCTTCCATTCTAGAAATGGAAGCTCTTTCCATTCCATTTTAGCAAAGGGTGATCTGAAGTCTACACTGCCACAATGTTCATTATACTAAGTTAAAAAAAAAACAATAAAAAAATATAAGTGGTTAATAAACCTCCAGTGAAATCGAACGTATGATGACGTGGTGTTTTTCTAAATGTAATTTTTTAGCAATATTCTCAAGTTAGCATTTCAGCATAGGTAGGCCAAGGAGTACTTGATTTTCCAGATGAAGAAATTGGGACCTCACTAAGTCAAGTAACTTAGGATCAAAGCTAGATGGCATCTCAAAGATCATTAAGTCTAATCCCTTCATTTTATGGATGAGGAAGCTGAGATCCAAGAAAGTTAATGATTTTTTTTTATTGAAGTGGAGCTGGCTGTAGGGAAAGAATTTTTGCCCCAGTGCTAAGGTCAGCTTGATGGTGCCATAATGCACATAATACTGGGATGGGAATCAGGATGACTCATCGGCATGAGTTCAAATCTGGACGCACACACTTACTACCTGGACAAGTCACTTAACTAACCCTGCTTATCTCAGTTTCCTCAACTGTAGAGAAAGAAATGGAAAGCCACTCTACTATATTTGCCAAGAAAACCCCAAATGGAGACTCAAAAATAACAATAATGATTCAATAACAACAATAAGCACTGCAGTGTTTAGCACATAGTAAATATGAAGTATAACAAAAGCTTCACAAATATTGACTGATCTAGGAAGGATTTTCTCAGGAAATGAGGACCATACTACTGTTAGCTCCAAGGAACACTGGGAAAACCAAAAGGTTCTCGATTGTTGGCTCTATCCACTTGTCTTTCATTTCTCAAGAACCTCAAGGCCATCAGTGGGAGCCCACTAAACATTTGGTGTGCTTTACTGACTTCTTAGGTGGATTCCCCTCATTTGAATATATGATTCTCCCCACCCCCACATCCCCCTTCCTTTTTCCCTCCCCTCCCCTTCAAAGCTCAAGACTGTGGGTCATGACCCACTCTCCATTGACCTCACTCTCCCAGCTTGTTTTTCTTTTCCTTTTTCCATCCAGACAATGCTGACTCACTGCCAACTTCCGTACAACATGGTTTCCAATGATGTCCATATATAATGGTCCATTAAGTCCAAAGCTGGGAACGGTCAGCTCATTTTAATTGTTCCTGAGTTGGGCTTTGAAGGGCATGGGGTGGAATGCCAGCCGCAGGCCATACACTGCTTTCTCCCCTTCCCACTCCCCAATCCCAGCCCTCTTTGTCTCTGTTTCATTGGTTTCAAGCCAAGTTTCAGCTCACTCAGGCTCAACATGTAGAAAGTTTCTTTGGACTCTCCATGGTTCTCACCTCTGATGTTGGCTCCACTTCAATTTGAAGTAATGGGTTTCCTTCCAGGCTTTAGGGGAGAAGAAAAAAAATAGTTTTAATTGATGGTTATATGGAAACTTAGGCATATTGACTTCAGCTGTTTACATACATAGTTATAGGTTTTTAACTAGAAAATTGATTAGGCCCTGCTATTGCTCTGGGTCTTTCCATTTCTTTCTTTCATCAGGCAATTGGGGTTGTAAGTGACTTGCACAGCTGGTAAACATCAAGTATTTGAGATAAAATTTGAACTCAGTTCCTCCTGACTCCAGAGCCAGTGCTCTATCTACTGCACCACCTAATTCCATTTTTGAAATAATCTATTAATTAAAAGATAATAAATCCCAATTGCTTAATAAGACAGTTTCAATACAGTAACCTTTCTGGGTTCTAGCAAGAGAGGAGTACCTGCTTCCTTTATTGTTCCTGCTTCCTCTTCCTATTTTTCCTATTTTTAAAAATGTTATTTATTGAATTAAATACAAAATAAGAAAAAAAACAGAATAAAGAAAAGAAGGACAGAAAAGGAAAATGATAGAAAACAAAACATTGTCATATGCCTGATAGAATAACAGGGAGGATTTATAATATATTTATTATATATGTATCAATATATACACATGTATATACATACTATATATATAAATATACATATATATGCACATACATGCACATAGATATATACATGTATATGCATGCATACATACACATATATATGAATATATATATATATACATATATAAAATAAATTTTCATTCCAAGAGAGCATATGTAATAATAGAAAAAATTATAATTATGAATGTCCATCTTTTTTTTCCACTTTATTGCATGTTGTTTGAGGGGGGAGATACTAGGAATCAAAAAAATTTATAACTTCCATGTTCTATTATCTACTTATATCCACCGAGATGATGATGATGATGAGTGGTAGTAGAAGGAGTGGTAGTAGAAGGAGTGGTAGTAGTAGTAGTAGTAGTAGTAGTAGTAGTAATAGTAGTAGTAGTAGTAGTAGTAGTAGTAGTAGTAGTAGTAGTAGTAGTAATAGCAACAATAGCAGCAGCAGCATTAATATAATACTTTAAGCATCTCACAATTATGTAATTTGACCCACACAACAAACCTAGGTAGATGAAATTATTATCACCATTTTACAGAAGAGGAACTGAGACAGATTGAAGTGGAGTCACTTGCCCAGGATGAGACAACTAAGTATCTAAGGCTGGATTTGAATTCATATCTTCCTGACTCCAAGTTCAATGCTCTGTCCATTATGGTGACTTAGTTCTGGCCTTCTTTACTTTTTATCTGGATATTTCCATGAGTCTTCTTACTGATCTCTTACCTCCCTACTCCCCTCTCCAATCTATCCTCCATTCAGTTGCTAATTTGATTTTCCTAAAGCACAGGGTCACCATGTCACTCTCTGATCAACAAGTTTTAAGGGCTCCCTATTGTCTGTAGGATAAAATACAAAGTCCTTCATAATCCAATTTCTAGGACTATTTCACACAACTCTTTGTCTCTTGACTGTTTGCCATTTTCATACGTGACACTGGATCTCTCCCCTCCATGCCTTTGTACAGGTTGTCCTCATCAAGGCTCATTCAGAGACCAACTCCCCGTCATTAATACTCTTCTCAAAACCCTAAATGACTTCCTATTTGCTTCCTATATATCTCCATGGTGTCATAAATTGGAAGCTGGAAGGGACTTTACTGTCCAAGATGCCCACTCCCTTCAAATTACAAATGAGGAAACTGAGGCAGAGAGGTCAAGTAACTTGTTCAGATTTTTACTGCTTGTGTCTGAAAATAGAATTTGAATTCATTTCCCTGACTCCAAGCTCAGTGCTCTCCATCCATTATGCCACCCAGCTGCCCTTATTTTCTATGAGTTCTGCCCTTTCTCATGAATAGATTGTAAGTTCCAGGGAGATGAGGATCATTGTGCTTAACCAATGACTTCTGCATTTTTTTATTTACTTATTTATTATTATTTACCCTTTGATTCATTGGCTTAGCACAGTTTCTGGCACTGAGGAACCACTTAGGATTTAACTCCAGATAAGGAAATGCCTCCAATGCAGAGTAGCCCATTATATACTTTGGAGATAGTCGTCCAGAACACAGAGAAATTAAACAATTTGCCCAGGATCACACAGCATGAATATATTAGAGGTGAAACTTGAACTTGGGTCTTCCCAATTCCAAAGCTAGCACTCATTCCATTATAGCCCACGTCCATCATGAATGCTCACATGAATCTACAGGGTTGCTAAGGACTTTTATGAACATTATTTCATTTGATCCTCACAACAATCCTGAAAAGTAGATGCTTTTGTCATCCCTGTTTTACAGATAAAGAAATTGAGGTTAAATGACTTGCCCAAAGGAAACTGAGCTTAAATGACTCGTCCATGCTTATGGTCATGAATCTAGTAAGTCTCTGAAGTACAATTTGACTACAAGGCTTTCTTATTTTGGGTCCATTTATTCATAAATTCTCATTGCAACAGCATTTGTGTGACCTATTGCAAATAATTTCTCTTCTTTTGAGCCTCAGTTTCTTCATTTGTAAAAAGGGGGGAGGGGATAATAATAGCATCTACACCCAAGGTTCATTATGAGAATCAAGTAAGCATAGCGCTAGGCTAAGGTGCTACTTAAGTGGTAGTAGCTATTATTATTGCCCCATGGCCCTTTTTTTATTTTCCAAACTGAGTCTAATAAATTTCCTGCAACTGTAATGCTCTTTTATCATAGACACTCACAAGCCTCCCGTCCTGTTGTCAGTTAATGCTCTAGCACAATTAATAATAATTGGAGAGCATACAGCCAAGTGTCCTTTCAACTCCACTTTGAGATTTCCAAAGAGCAGAGCATTATTTGTTATCTCTTGGATTAACCAATTATTTAGAGCAAGGCAGACTGTAATTGCAATAGAGACAGTTGGTGCGATGAGAAGCTGAGACCCAATCCTGCTGGACAATGGTAGCTGGCTTTTCTGCTCAGCCTTTAGCAGCACAATAAGTCCCTCCTCCTGTTTGCCTTTCTTTTGAATCTGGATATTACAGCACAAGAGGCTATTATATTACTATTCCACCTCTGCTGCCCCTACAAATCCTCTGTTCCTAGCTGTTGGTTTAAATGTAATAAAGTCCATGAAGCTGCAATGTCATTTTTCTACTGGGAAAGTGACTATCAGTGTTAGAAATTAGATCGGATCCATCACTATTCAGAGGAAAAATGCACCTGTATAGTATTCTTGGGATTCTAGATCTCAAGCTAGAAGGAATTCTAGGGTTTAGCTAGTCCAATGACCTCATTTTACAGATGAGGAAACTAAGACTCAGGAAAGTGAATTGTCTTGACTAAGGCCACTGGGCTCCATTATGTGGCTGGATCAAGATTTAAATCCAGGTCCGATGATTCTATTCCTAGAATTATTTTGCTGGACCATGAGATTATTCTCCAAGCATGCTTCCTTCTATTTAGATACTTGACTTATTAGTAGAAAGCCATTCAATTCCACTCAGTTCAACAAACTTTTAATGATTAACTATTATGTGCCACGCTTACATTCTATTCGGGGTGGCAACCACAAACACACACATATAACATGTATAGAGATAAGTAAAGACAAAGTTTGGGATTTCTCTGCTATTTGTTTGGACATGACCTGCAATTTCATCAGTTTCTTCTGGCAGAGAAAAAATCCTTCACCAATGCAGGTGAACATCTTCTCTTCATCTTAGAGCAAAAGTGTTTTTAACATGGGTCTATGAACTTGTGTGCATGTATATATATATATATATATGTATATATATATATATATACATATGCATAATTTTTGTATGATTTGTTTCTCTTATAATCTATATTTTATTTTTACAACATATAATATATATAAAATGTATATTATATATAATATAATATATATGTATCAAGGCTTCTTAAAATTTTCTTCACTCAAGAAATTTTTACCCAATTCCAAGTATATAGATATATAAAACAGATATACAAATCATTTACTGATAATAAATCATAATTTCACAATTACCATATTTAGTTATCAGACTCCTCATATGGGGTTATGACCCATAGTTTTATATAAAAATATCTATATCTATATCTATATCTATATCTATATTTATCTATCTATCTATCTATATAAAGATATATATATAATATATCTTTAGTTTAAACATTTTCTCATAAGGGGTATATAATCTTCAGCAGACTGCCAAAGGGGTACAGACCATAAAAAAGATTTCTCCAGTGTCCTAAAAGGTTGAGTTAATCAGGATAACAAAGGCTGAAAGTATCAGAAATAGGATTTATACCCAGAACTTCTTGGCTTCAGGGACTATCTTGGGATATCAGGGCTATACATTTAAATTCCAAGTTTTGTCACATATGAGGTATAAAACACACAGCTCTCAGTGGAGTGCTCCTTCTACCTCCAGCTCCCAACTCTCATTCCATGTCACTAGTATAAGGTCCCTCAGAAATCATCTCACCCTCCCCCATCTTTCCCACTCCTGCAAGAATTGTCCAAGAAGTCCATCTACCACTGTCTTTGCTTTCAATCTCTGAAGAGGGGGGCGGGGAAGAACTTTCTCATTCCTCTTTGGGGCAATTTGCTTTGTTGGGAAGTCTTCCCAAATTTCAAACCTAAATGTGTCTCTGCCAATTCTATCCATAGATGGTTTCTGATTTTGCCCTCTGGGGCCAAGCAGAACCAGAGCTAATTTCTTTTACAGAAGACAGCCTTTCAAGTTTTCCTCATTAGGCAGCTAGTGAAACTGGGTCTTTAGGAAGTTTAATGATTAGGCATTTGAAGTAGGCTTTGAACACAGGTCCCCAGATTCTCAATCCAGGACTCTTTTGTCTTCCTGTGAAATCTATCCTATTCTTACCTCCCCAAGGTAGCAAATTAGAGCTTCCAGGATCATGTTTGCACTAAAGCAAAGACATTTCTGCATTGTCCATTAATCACTGACCTGTATACAAGTATAAAGATGACTGGAAAAGGAATGAATAATGACTGTTTAGAACTGCTCATCCATCACCCAAGGGTGTTACCTACAGAAAGTGTAGTGCATGACTGGTGAAAAAGCCAATAACTCCAGGTCAGGAGCTTTGGGGAGATCCCCCCCTCAAAGACCCAGTGCCTTTGGCATCCGGGTTGGGGAGAGCAGCTAATGAACAAGTTGTCTTTGATAGTTGGTGAGAAAATTAACACTATAAAACAAAACTAATGCTAGTATTTATTGATACATTGAGTCCAGTTGTCTCTCCCTTACTTCCAAATACCCATCACTCAGGCTTCCCAAGGCTCTGTCTTGATTTTCTTGAAACAAAACAAAATTAAAAAGAAAACTCCTTTTGAAATCACCTTTCTCTCCGTATATTACTCTTCACTTTCCTCCAACAAGGATCCTCAACAAAGAATAAAAAATGAAAGTGGAAAAAACCAGCCACCTCTCTCCCTTCTTTGCTAAGTGGAAATCTAAAGATGAAGAATACTGTGTATATTGTTCAATGTACTTGTTAGTTTTGCTGAATTAATTACCATTACAATCCTCAATTATGCCTCTTTTTCTAACTTTTCTTTGATTTTCATGTCAACAAAATTTTGCTAGCAAAGGCATTTGTATTAGAAGAAGGAAGGGAAACTAACCCGCTCTCCCTTATTTGTTAGACTTTGTTCTAGAGCTAGTCATCTAGAAGGATTTCTTGAGCCTTTTTTGTGTTTTGGACCCCTTGGACAATCTAGTGAAAATTTCTCAGAATCATGTTTTAAAATACATAGAATTAAAAGGAAACCAATTCTATTGAAATATAGCTATCAAAATGTCAAACCACACATACAAGTTCTTGGCCCCAGGAAAATAATCTTGACCTAGAACAATAATTTTAAACTTTGTGGTCTCAGGATCCCTTCATAATTCTCAAAATTTATTGAGGACTTGACCCAAAGAGCTTTTGTTTATGTGAGTCATATCTCATAGTTACTGCATCTGAAATTAAAACACCTTGGTATTATTATGAAAAGAGTTTTACCCTTATGAGTCCTAAGGAGAATGTCTCAGGGGTCTCCAGATATGTCGTCTAGACCACACACCTCTGACTTACATAAATAAGGGAAATTAAGAGTCCTTTGGTCCATCAAACTAGAAAGCTTCAGGGACCATTTAGTCCAGTCCTTTATTTTACAGGAAATGAAAACAACAAAGGTTGAGAGACTTGTTCAAAATCAAACAGGAAGTAATAAACAGAGCTAGGAATGAATCCCTGGTGCACTCTTTGCACTATGATATACTGCCTCCCCTAAAATATATATCTTTCAATATAATATAATATAATATAATATAATATAATATAATATAATATAATATAATATAATATAATATAATATAATATAACATAATAAATATAATATAATATAATATAAATAATATAATATAATATAATATAATATAATATAATATAATATAACATAATAAATATAATATAATATAATATAATAAATATAATATAATATAACATAACATAATAAATATAATATAATATAATATAATATAATATAATATAATATAATATAATATAATATAATATAATATAATATAATATAATATAATATAATATAATATAATATAATATAATATAATATAATATAATATAATATAACATAATATAATTAATATAATATAATATAATATAATATAATATAATATAATATAATATAATATAATATAATATAATATAATATAATACATGTCTTTCTATTGGATCTCTGATCATGCCCCCAAGAGTTACCATTATCAATTTTAAGACAGACTTGTTCCAAGAAAGAGAAAAAAGGATTTTTGTTGCATTGACCTTCTCTCCCCACCATCCCCCCAATTCCAGATAAGTGTTTTGACTAAATACGCCCAGATCAGCATTTACATCATCAAGACAGAGCTGGTAGATGTCTGACCAGTGAGGATTGACTCCCTCCTCCTCATCTCTAAAGTGGGGGAGTCCTGGGTAGAAAGCTGGAAAGGCTAGGCTAAGAAGAATAGATGACTTTGTGGTCACCAGACAGGAAAGAAAGCTCAACTTACATTGGGTTTGAGTTCACTGGATGGAGGATGACTTGGGGTGCTCGATTGGGTGTCTCAGGCACTGGAACCACATCTGAAAACAAAAGATCCAAGAATGTAAAGGGCTGAAACTCTTGAGTTAATGCAGCGAGGTTGGACAATCAAGCACTTGAGGCTAATTACCGATTTGGCCAATACGCTATAAGCATATGCTTGGAAAATGGCCCTTCCCACTGTCCTGTGCTGGCCCAATCATTTGGTGTATACAAAGAATTGTGGGAGGGACTAGGGGATGGAGTGAGACTAGCCAGAGTCACTTCTGGGCGGGAAACAAGGAGGTGAAGTCATGGAGATCCTACCCATCCATTCTCTTCACTTCTACCACTAAAGACCAAGAATAAAGACCAAGGACTTTTGCTTATCCTGACTTCAGCTGATTCTAAGGTATCCAGGATGCTAACATGGTCATTACACAAGAATAAAGATAAAAAGACACACTTCTCAGATAGAGGAGGCAACCAAGAGTCAATGACATCTTCTAGTTTCAACTGTCTCATGACCCTAAAACAATGTTTTCTGTAGGAAACTCAGCTCAGGCTCTCACCAGCCCATCTCACCTTATACAAGGAGCTTTTTCCATCTTCTTTAATTGTAGTACCTTCTCTCCTGGGCATCACCAATTTATTTTATATAGATCTTTTTTGTACCTAATTGTTCATATAGTTCTTTCATTAGACTATTAATTCTTGAGAGCAAAGTCTGCTTTTTGCCTTTTTTGTATTATCAGCTCTTAGCACAGGGCCTAGCACATAGCAAGTTCTTAATAAATGTTTTCTGACTGTCTCCCATTTTTATTGGTTCTCTTAGCACAAAGTAATAAGAACAATTTGCTGTTATTTAATTATTTCAGTCATGTCCTCCTCTTTGTGACCCCATTTGGGATCTTCTCGGCAAAGATACCACCATGGTTTGTCATTTGCTTCTTGGATCATTTTACAGATGAGGAAATTAGGACAGACAGGGTGAAGTGATGTGTTCAGGATCACACAACCAGTAAGTGCCCAAGGTCTGATTTGAACTCAGGAAAATGAGTCTTCCTGATTCCAAACCTAATGCTGTATCCACTGCATGACCTATCTGCCCCAAGATGGCAACAGTTAAGATTTGTAGAGTGCTTACGATGTGCCAGGCACTATGTCAAGTGTTTTACAAATATCATCTCATTTGATCACCACAACCATCCTAGAAAGTAGCTATTATCTTTACCCCCATCTTATAGCAAAGCAAACTAAGACAAATGAAAGTTAGATGACTTTCCCAGGGGTCACAAAGTTAGTATCTGAAGCCCAATTTGAACTCCAGATGTTGAATAAGGATGATTGATTGATTGAACATGTTTAAAAGGTAATGGAGCCTCAGAAGGATTTCCCCAGAACTGACTCTGAACAAACTGAAGTCCATTTCAAGGGAATCACTCAGCCTGGTTCCATATGCCAGAAGAGACGAGAGCGAATGAACAGTGACATAGGCCCTTCTGTCTATGAAAAGCAGTGCATTTATACAAGTGTGAATGTGTGAAAGAGAGGGAAGGGGAAAGGGGAAAAATTAACAACATGTCATGTTTATTCCAACAGCTTCTTAAATGGCTTCCCCAGCCACTCTCCCCTGGTTCAGTAATTCTTCTCCTGCCCAACTATTGTGACTACCAGTGCTAGGTGAATCTTTGTAAAATATGACTTCCATCACTGCATTCTCTCGCTCAAAAGCTTTAAATGACTACCCACGTTCGCCAATGTTAATCCTACTTCCACCATAAAAAAATCCAAACTCTCCTCCCAAATTAGTGCCCATACTCCTTCCAAGGTATTACCCAAGTTCTCCCTCTAGAATAGGGCCCAAATGTATAAATGTAGCTAGTAAGAGCCACAAAACTTACCTGGGAAAATGAACTGTTGTTTGTACTTGTAATAATGGGAAGCTGGGAAAAGAAAATAAGAAACCAAAGTGAGCATTGTTCTAGAACACAGTGACTCAAAAATATTTTCTGAATGAATTAAAATCAGATAAAAATCCATACATGTAAGCATGTTACAACATACATGGGTGAAGTTCCAGAGGTGGAGTACAAAAGACATGGGTTCAAGAATTATTAAATGTGGAATCCTATAGGTAAATCATTCAAATTCTCTGAGCCTTAATTTTCTTATCTGTAAACCAGAAAATGATGATGATAATGGTGAAGAAGAAAAAGATGATGATGAAAATAACAATAGCTATATGGTGCATTTATATAGTACACCGATTGATGGATAACTTAAGACTCAGAACTATCCTAGTTAACTACTCCCTCATATTCTCCAGCTTAACAAGATCCCTCCTAAAATTGGCCATCCAGAAATAAACCCAATCATCCAGAAGTGGTTTGAGTATAGAAAACTAAAGCGAAATTATTATCTCACTGGATACCAAATCTCTTTTAATGTGGTTCACATTCACCTTATACTTCTCAAAGCCATGTTGCCTTTAGATTTCTAGGCTATCATGTTGTCCTGTTGATTTACAGTGAAATAACAAGCCACTAAAGACCACCGGATCTTTTTTCAGATGAACCACTAACTAGTCATACTTTCCCCTTTTTTTAACGACAATTAATTGGTTCAAATTGGTGAAGTTTTTTTTTCTTTTTTTTTTTGAAGGTAAGTTTTAAGATTTGTCATTGGTCCCTAGCAAATTCCACCACATCTAATTCAGCCCAAAGTTTCAACCTGCTAATTATTTCCTTTCCCTGTTATCTAGTGTTAGCTATCTTTCCCAAGTTTCTATCATCTGCATATTCAATAAGCATCTATCTATGCTTTTTATTCCAATCATTACTACCAATTTTTAATGGCACAGGATTCCTCAAAATTGCACTGGAGATCGATTTCCAAATTAACATCAAATCAATAATATGCTCTTTGAGTCTATTCATTCAATCGATCCCAAATCTAATGAGTTTGCCCAGAGGTGTTAAACACATGACCTACAAGGCCACATGTGGCCCACAATCCTCTTTAATGCAGCCTGAAATAAAACATAATTTGCCATATTTTCATAGGATCATAGATATACTAAATGGAAAGGACCCTTTTGGTGTCTTGGACCCCTTGGGCAATCTGCTGAAGCATTTGGGTAGCTTCTTAAAATCATACTTTAAATGATTGAAGGAAACACAAAATTTCTATTAGCAGATAGGTTTTTAAACTTTATGTATGTTCTATGAATCCAGAGGTGTGCTGGAGCCAGCTTGAACTGGTTAATTTTCAGTGTGATCACTTTTAACCCCTGAAGTCAGCAAAATTGCTAAAATCAAGATTTGATATTGTTTTGTTGATTGCCTAGACTTAAGAAAGTGTTAATAATGAAAATTAAAGTATATTTTTTCTCCCAAAGAGATAATTGTTGACAATTTATCAGGATCTCTCTATGTGAATCCACTTAGCAGTCTACAGACTCCTTCTGAGAATAATGCTTTAAAATGAATTATAAAATGCTTTTTTATATAATACAATTTATGTATGTTAAAATACATAGGGTTATAATGGAATTGATTCTATTAAAATACAGATAAGATATATATATATATATATATATATATACACACACATATATAAATAGAGATAGAGAGACAGAGAGAGAGAGAGACAGAGACAGAGAGAGAGAGAGAGAGAGAGAAGAAAGAGAGAGAGAGGGAGAGAGAGAGAGAGAGAGAGAGAGAGAGAGAGTGAGAGTGTGTGAGTGTGTGTTATGTGTGTCCATGGATATGAAATTTAAGGACTCCTGAGATACAGACTAGTGAAAATACTTTTATCTTATTCGTTTTATGAACTCCATTTTCTCAATCTTCATTATTCTTGAGCTCTTTGTAGCCTTTGACACTGTCAATCATTCTCTCCTCCTTGATACTCTGTTCCTTCTAGGTTTCTGACACACCCTTCTTTCCTGATTCTTCCCCTACTTATCCTTCTATTTCTTCTTGCACTCCTTTGCTGGAGTTTTATACAAATCATGCCCAGTAACCATGAATGTCCCACAGGACTCTATCTCGGATGCTCTTCCCTTCTCTATATATACTATTTTGCTTGGTGGACTCATCAGTTTCTATGGATTCAATTGCCATCTCCTTGCTGATAATTGTCAAACTGAATTAGCTAACACTAATCTCTCTCCTTTCTCACATTTCTAACTGCTTATTGGACATCCTGAATTTGATGCTTTATATACCCTTAAACAAAACTTAACTCATCTTTCTCCTAAAATCTCTGTCACTTCCAAACTACCCTATTAACAAAAGCACTATCATCCAGTCAACCAGGTTTCCAATCAAGATGACATTAACTCTCCACTCTCTATCGTCCTCTCTTCCAAAACCAATCTGTTGCCAAGATCTAATGATACCCATTTTGTAACACTGCTTAAATATAGACCTTTATCTCCACTGATCTCACAACCACCCTTGTGCAGACCTTCATCTCCTCATGGCAAGACTACTAAAATATCTTGCTATTTCATCTTCCTGCAAATGCTTTACTCACATGCCAAAGTAATCACATCCCATCTCCTACTCAATGAACTTCGCTGGCTCCCTATCACCTATAGATTGGAAATAATGTTCAATGTTAAGAGTCCTTCAAAATGTTCTAATATTAAAAGTCTTTTATATCCTAGCCCCTCCCTGATCTTTCCAGTATTCCTATACCTCCTCCCCAACACTTCACCATTTACTCTTCAAATTCAGAACTACTGGTCTCCTTGCAATTCTTTGAACAAATGCCTCAATCTCCCAATTCTGGGTACTTTCAGAGAAAAAGCCAGAGGCTATCCTCCATATCTGGAACAGCATCCCTTCTCATTTCTGTCTCCTAGCTTTCTTGATTTCCTTCAAGTCCCAGATAAAACCCTACCATCTACAAGAAGCCTTTCCCTATTTTTCTTAATCTTTAGGGTCTTCTCTCTGTTGAGTACATCCTCTTTACAATGTATATAGCATTTGTGTGTGTACTTTTTCTCTCCCATTGAATTGTGAGTTCCTCAAGGGCAAAAAAAAATGTGTTTTGCCTTTCCTTGTATTCCTAGAACTTACCTGAGAGCCTGGCACATAGATTCTTTTTTTTATTAACTTTTTATAATTATAACATTTTCTTTGACAGTACATATGCATAGGTAATTTTTTTTACAACATTATCCCTTGTACTCCCTTCTGTTCCAAATTTTTCCCCTCCTTCCCTCCACCCCCTTCCCTAGATGGCAGGCATTCCCATACATATTAAATATTTATAGTATATCCTAGGTACAATATATATGCTGGCACATAGATTCTTAATCATTGTTCACTGACTGACACCCTGGAATATATCTCCAAGTATCTAGGGATAGGGAGGTGGGTCTTGTAGACATCAAGTTAAGAACCTCTACTTTAAAGATGTCCCTTTCTTTCAAATTAAAGGGCTGAGAGATCTCTGTGATCCCAGTAGATCAGTCTTTGCCCCTAAACTCCAAGATTCTGACACGTGAAGTGCTATGTTGATATGCCGAGCCAACTCCACCTTTCAACTATCACTTAAAACCTATTACTGCTGCTTCTTCAAATAATCCAAGCTACTCATAGCATGTAGCAATGTTGTTAATGAAAGGGAGGGAAGAAACATAGTTGGCAAGAAGCTATGAGTAGGGGTTCTTTCTTCTGTTGCCCCTCCAAGTACAAAGAGGGCATGGGGGAGACACTAGCCCATTGGGGAGCCTTTGAAAGGCAGTAAACAGACGCCCAGAGTTTTGAAATCTCTGCTCTGAGTTGGCACTACTAACAGGTAGGTCTGAGAGTAGACAGATGTAACTCCATAGGATGCCCACAAAATGCCCTTCATTCACTACAGAAATAACTCTCTCTACCTTGACCCTTCGTACTACAGAAGATAATGAATTCTGGACAAATGAAAGAGATAGAATTCATTAAGTCTTAGGGGGTAGAAGCTCCTGTTCTCCTTAAACTGATTTGAAGCATCTCAATATAGATGGGACTTCATCTAGGGATTTTTAGCCTTTTGGCGGATGGTGGAGAAGATGTCACGTACCCCTTTGACAGACAGATGAAGCCTAGGCTCCCCTTCTCATAATAATGTTTTTAAATATACAAACTGAAATGTATAGGATTACAAAGGAAAGCAATTGTGTTGAAATGGAGTTATCAAAATATAACCAAAACTCCCCAAATTTATGGATGCCAGATTAAGATCTCCCGAGTACAACATATAAACCATGAATCCCTTCCAAAGGGTCCTTAATGAGTGGTCTGTACTTGTTTGAAAACTTCCAGTAAGAGGAAACTTACTACCTGACCAGGAAGTCTATTTTATTTTTCAAAAACTCTAATTGTTAGAGAATGTTTCCTTACATTGAGATTTTAAAAAAATAAACATTTATTTAATTTTTAATTTATGGAATAAAACAAGAATTTCCACAATAGAGTATATTAATAATTATAAATGTACATAATAATATATAATAATATGAAACTAAAATCTATTATGTGTAATTTGCTATTTTTAAAAAAATGTGTAATCAAGTTATCATGTGAATACACAGAGTTCAAAAATACCTCTCTACAATATCTACCTATTGCTTCTAGTCTGACTTGTAGGGACAAACAGCACAAGTCTAAGTTCTTTTCTAGTGAAGACTTTCAGGTACTTGAAGATACTTATCATATACCATCCCACCATTTCCAATTCCTTCATCCAATTCTTACAGAGCATCTTTAGGAGGGAGGGCCTTTAACTGTCTGGTTGTTCTCTTCTGAAGGCTCTTCAGCTTATTAATGTCATTCCTAAAACTTAGTGGTGGAATTGGATGATGATGATGATAGCGGTAGCAATAATAATACAAATAATAACAACAATAATGGCAAGCACTTATATCATGATTCAAGGTTTGCAAAATGCCTTTACAAATGTTATCCCATTTGTTGCTCACAAACCCCTGGGAGATAGGATTTTTATTGTCCCCATTTTACAGATGAGAAAGTTTGAGTTTAAGTGACTCATGTAGGGTCACATAGCTAGTAATTTTTTTGAGATCAGATTTGAAATCAGGTCTTCCTGATTCCGAATCCATTGCTCTATTGTTTCACCTACATAATCCATATGTGTTCTTTTTGGAGAAAAACGTGGAGAGATGACTTTTCCTATAGTTAGACACCATACATTTCATAAGCATAAAGCATCTCAATGTGAATACTTAGCCATATTCTAAGCAAAGTTGAACAAGAAACAGAGATATGTCAAAGACCAGAATTATCAGACACATAGCCATGTATGCATGGACAACACTTTTGAATGCTGTCTGAACAGTTTAAAATGTAATTGGGAAAACAATAAAAATATAATAGGACATAAATAATGTAATATGTTTCCTAAGTCAATATGCAGCTTTGTAGGGATCCTAATGTAGGCTTTAGTGATCCCTAATTCTGGTTTTAACTTTGCTACACAATTGGTGTAGGCAGTGGGAAAGGGACTGGATTTGGGAAAGGAGGACTGGATTCAAATCTTACCTCTAATATTTGCTATGTTGTACAATGTTGGACAAATGATTTATCCTTTCTAGACATCAGTTTACTAATTTTATGATATAAGTGGATTAGACTGATTGACATCTAAGGTTCCTTCTAGTTCTCCATTTATGATTCTTTAATTTCTTTGGTCAAGTATCAAAAATTTCTAGAATGGCATAGGGATTCCTAAAATCCAACACAGTGACTTTCTGCATGGGACAAATGCCAACTTTTTATGTGAATCCATGGGCAGCAGTGCTCATTCATATGAGGCTGGGGGTCATAGATCCCATTGCAATAAAAAATACCACTCTTTATCTGCCTCTCTTTTATAGAATCCAAATTAGGGGACTAGGATTGGAGGAGAATCTTGTGATCAAGTTAACTACAAGGGATCTTTTAAGAGTATAATCATAACAGAGGATAATCTACCTCTCAGACTTGTGGAGGAGGAAGGAATTTATGACCAGAGGAGAACTAGAGATCATTATTGATCACAAAATAGAAGATTTTGATTACATCAAACTAAAAAGTTTCTGTACAAATAATACTGGTGCAGACAAGATTAGAAGGGAAGTAACAAATTGGGAAAATATTTTAAAAACAGGGGTTCTGACAAAGGTCTCATTTCCAAAATATATAGAGAACTGACCATAATTTATAAGAAACCGAACCATTCTCCAATTGATGGATGGTCAAAGGATATGAACAGACAATTCTCAGAGGGAGAAATTGAAACTATATCCACTCACATGAAAGAGTGTTCCAAATCACTACTGATCAGAGAAATGCAAATTAAGACCACTCTGAGATACCACTACACACCTGTCAGATTGGCTAAGATGACAGGAACAAATAATGATAAATGTTGGAGGGGATGTGGGGAAATTGGGACACTAATACATTGCTGGTGGAGCTGCGAAAGAATCCAGCCATTCTGGAGAGCAATCTGGAATTATGCCCAAAAAGTTATCGGGCTGTGCATACCCTTTGACCCAGCAGCGCTACTACTGGGATTATATCCCAAAGAAATACTAAAGAGCGGAAAGAGTCATATATGTGCCAAAATGTTTGTGGCAGCTCTTTTTGTTGTAGCTAGAAACTGGAAGATGAATGGATGCCCATCAATTGGAGAATGGTTGGGTAAATTGTGGTATATGAAGGTTATGGAATATTATTGCTCTGTAAGAAATGACCAGCAGGAGGAATACAGAGAGGCCTGGAGAGACTTGAATCAACTGATGCTGAGTGAAATGAGCAGAACCAGAAGATCACTGTATACTTCAACAACAATACTGTATGAGGATGTATTCTGATGGAAGTGGAAATCTTCAACATAAAGAAGATCCAACTCACTTCCAGTTGATCAATGATGGACAGAGGTAGCTACACCCAGAGAAGAAACACTGGGAAGTGAATGTAAATTGTTAGCACTAATATCTGTCTGCCCAGGTTGCATGTACCTTCGGATTCTAATGTTTATTGTGCAACAAGAAAATGATATTCACCCACATGTATTGTACCTAGACTATATTGTAACACATGTAAAATGTATGGGATTGCCTGTCATCGGGGGGAGGGAATAGAGGGAGGGGGGGTAATTTGGAAAAATGAATACAAAAAAAAGAGTATAATCATAAAGAGTCTATTTCTTTCTATTTTTAAGCAAAAAAAAAATCTGCTATTTCCAGATCATTAAGGCTTGTGTAAGAAAAAGGCATAGAGGCAGTCTTAAGAGAGCTACCACTGGACCACCCTTTAAGAGAAGAAATTGTCTGAGTAAAAAATAAAGGATGATGCAATGTATGGGTCTTGATTTATTAAGGCTGGGAAACCCTGGAGAACTGACAGATGTATAGGCAAGACTTTGCATTAACACAGCTTCCATCAATCAATAATTATCATACTCTTGCTCCCTCGACCCTAAGAGGATAAGCCATGTTCTGAAACTACTGATAGGTGACAAGCTAAGAATGAGATCTGGTTCCCTTTCTATCTTTGTAAAAGCAGAGCACTATGAATGTAGAATAACGCGTATAATGCCAAACACAATTAATGTGCTGGTTTCTTATATTAAATT